>NC_091570.1:5283905-5300516 GCF_042767895.1 Penaeus vannamei
CGAAAGAAGGAAGAAAAAATAAATAAATAAAAAGGGGGTAAAGCAGATAGGAGCAGCGAAGGAAGTAAGGAGACCGGACGGGAGGAGGGATAAGTAAAAGGAACGGCGAAGGAAGAAAAGAAAAGAAAAAAAAAGGGGGTAAACCAGATAGGAACGGCGGGGCGAAGGGAGTGAAACAACAGGAGCATAGCGCAGAGAAAACCGCAAATAAAGAAGGAAGGAGAGGAAACAGAAGGAGACGAATAAAGAGGCAACGACGGCCACGAACAGGAACACAGGGACGGGGACAGAATCTGTGGATAAAACATGAATAGAGTCAAGAGCGGATAATGAGGCAGGTACACAGCGGCACAAAGAAAGAGGCCTAAAAGAGAGACAGAGAGAATAAAACAGGGGCGGGGAAGGCACAGGAGAACGCGGGTTGTTCGCGGCACCGAAATTTAAGCTGGAAATATATTTTGGCAAAGCTCTTTCAGAAGGGACGCGACGCTGGCAACTCGGAGGGACTGTGATAGTAGAGGCCGTCGGATGTTCATATTTTTTTTCGGTTTCTCTTCTTCCAAAATTAGTTGTTGCTGCTTTTATGGGATTTGTTTGGGTCACCAGAGAGATAGATAGATAGGGAGAAAGAGAGAGAGAGGTTTGCGACACGGGCTATACAATAAGCCTTGACATACATACATACATACATACATACATACATACATACATACATACATACATATATATATATATATATATGTGTGTGTGTGTGTGTGTGTGTGTGTGTGTGTGTGTGTGTGTGTGTGTGTGTGTGTGTGTGTGTGTGTGTGTGTGTGTGTGTGTGCGTGTGTGTGTGGAAAGAGAGAGAGGATCATTCACCTCTCTGGATTTAAATGTGCAAGAGAAAGAGAAAGAGCAGAAGGAAAAGGAAAAGGAGGAGAAAGAGAAAGAGAGAGAGAGGATCATTCATCTCTCTGGATTTAACTGTGTATATGGAAAAAGGTAATATCACTTTTCATTTTTTTAAATCACACATTCTTGATGTCAGTACAATGCAAAACTACAATGCTTTCAATTAATGAATCTATTACGTATCGCAATCTAAATGATCTGCAGCTTGGTCAGACTTGTCATTTAGTGAAACGTGGCGTGCTATTACCGCGGAGTTTTGCGTCACTGGGAATTCTCCACGTGTGGAATATGCAATATGGATGGATACATACATACATGCATACATTGTATATACATAAATGCATACACACATGCATACATACATGAGTGCATGCATGCATACATACATGTACACATACAAAAACGCGTACATACATACATACACATATGTGTGTATTTATGTATATATGTATGTGTATGTGCATGTGTACGTGCATATGCACATGTATGTATGTGTGTGTGTATATGCGTGTATGTATGTATGTATGTATGTATGTATGTATGTATGTATGTATGTATGTATGTATGTATGTATGTGTGTATGTATATATACATATATATATATATATATATATATATATACATACATATATATACATATATACTATGAAACGTATGAACAATGAAAGTCGCATGTAAACTAACATGAAACGCCTTTAAATGAACAGGACATAAAGGCTAAATCGCCGTCCCACGCAGCGTCCATTCAGCGCCGCTTCGGCAACCGTAAAAGCCTTCCGACCCAAATGGGAAAAAAATCGTGGCAAATCAACTGAAAAAATAAAACTTGAGTAATTTGTCCATTTGGGGGGGATGTTTTTTTTTTTTTTTTTTTTTTTTTTTGGCAATAGCCCAAAAAATCATCAAAACATTTCTCATTTCGACGAAAAGCAAGAGAGAGACACGCCCTGACACACACGACGCCTTCCGCGCCCTCGCCCATGACCTCCCATTCGCCCGCTCCCTTCGCCCGACCCCTTCGCCTCCTTCGCCTTCGCATCCTTCGCTCATGACCTCCTCCTTGCCGCTTTTGCCCGACCCCATCAACTCCTCCAACTCCTTCGCCTCCTTCGATCCTAACCCCTTCGCCCCGCCCCTTCGCCTCCTTCGCCCCGCCCCTTCATCTCCTTCGCCCCTTCGCCCCGCCCCCTCATCTCCTTCGCCCTTAACCCCTTCGCCCCGCCCCTTCACCTCCTTCGCCCCGCCCTTCATCTCCTCGCCCCTTCGCCCCGCCCCTTCATCTCCTTCGCCCTTAACCCCTTCGCCCCGCCCCTTCATCTCCTTCGCCCCTTCGCCCCGCCCCTTCATCTCCTTCACTCCTAACCCCTTCGCCCCGCCCCTTCGCCTCCTTCCTTAGACGCACGACCCCCATTCACTCTGCAGCTGCCAGATGATTCACGAAAATGTTCAGATATCGGTAAAATGTCGAAGAATATTCTGTCCTCCGGGACCGAGTCAGCATCTCCCGCCGACTCGAGTGGCTCTGGGCCTGAGTTACTCTCCTGACCGGGTTGCCAAGCCAGATAAGGCCGCAGATGCGACGATACGCCCCCCCCCTCCCCCTCGCCATTCATTGCCATTATCGGCGACGTCAATTTCACTCGAACTAAGCCCCGCCCGCAGCCGCAAAGCTCCGCTGCCGCCACTCCGCCTCCAGCAGCAACCACGCTAATCGCCGCCGCCACAAGCCCTGTCGGCGCCGCCCCCCCGCACGCACTCCTCCGCCGTTCCTCAAGCGCTCTCGCGAGGGCCAGTCCTCCTCCCGCGCCCTGCCGGCGGGAGGAACTGCTGATAGCAGGTATCGATCCGGCGGCGACGGCGTGCGAGCGAGAAACGTCCCTCCGATAAGGAGACAGACAGCCAGGAGGGAAAGCTATGGGAAGGACGCCGGGCGTGAGGCCGAGCGGGGGAGGCCTGACCGCAGAAGCAGGTCTGTCGGCCGAGGGCGTCCTGATGACACCTCGACCCCAAAGAGGACCCCGAGGAGGACCCCGAGGAGGACCGAGGGCGCCGGCAGAGGGCAGCCCCGCCCGACGACCGAGGCGGAGTCCTGCGAGCAACGACCTCTTGCCGCAAGAAAGTTCTGGCAACGACCTCCGCCAAGACTTCTTCCTTCGTGTTGTTCCTCGAAGCAATTACTCCAAGAAGAAGAAGAAGAAAAAAAAAACTCCATTTCCAGGAACAATAAAGACGATCTACAGAAGATTTCTGGCCAACTTGAGGTCTAAAAACACTCGAAAGTTTGCTCGCTAAAATAAACCTCCCGATCACGAGAAGTCACTCCTTGTTTTAGCGAAGAGAAATTGTAGCTGACATTTTTCTACGCGAAGGGAGAAGCGAGAGATCCGAGTGAAGTATCCGCGTCGAGGATCGCAACAATTTCAGAGAACAAGATAACAATAACAAGAAATAAACAAGTATATATTCCTTGTATAAACAAACCTTTTTCAATTGGCTGACAACGACACTCAATACGACAAGTATTTAATAACGGTTTCAAAAAGAAAGAAAGAAAAAAATACACAAACGTTTTCCCAATGTCTCTCTCTACGAAATCAAAAGTTTTTTACCCAATATTTTTTCGTTTCACTCGCTACCAGTTTTCAAAAAAAAAAATATTCCATTTCATCAAGAGTTTTTTTGTTGTTTTTCTTTAGTCTGTATCAAAACTCCTCAGATTATGGGATCATCACTCCATGACAAAAACAAAAGAAATAAGAAAAAGAAAAAAAAATCATCATAATCATCTTTGTTGTTATTATCATGATCATTATCTTATCATTATCATTACTATTATCATTATCATCATCATCATTACTATTATTACTTACAATCCATCTATGCATTTCATCTAAATATTGTTTGTTCGTCTACATATTATTTGTTCCATTTATATCCGTGCTACTTAAATGTCCTCTGGCTGTTCAAGCTATAATCAGAGAGAGAGAAAAAAATGAACGAAAGATAAAGATTAATTCCAAAAAACGAGAAGGAAGTACGTCTCATAAACAGCCACTCCCCCCCCCCCCCGGGCTTTTCTGTCATGATGGTTCCTCACTCCATCTATCATGCCATTTTTTTTCGTTTACTCTTAAAAAAAATAGCAGTATCTCTTCTCATTTTTTCTCTCTTTTTTTCTTTCTTTCTCTCCCGCCCTTTCTCTCTCTCTCTCTCTCTCCCACTCTCTCTCTCTCTCTCTCTCTCTCTCTCTCTCTCTCTCTCTCTCTCTCTCTCTCTCTCTCTCTCTCTCTCTCTCTCCTTCCCACGACATTGTCGTCTTTTTTCTTCTTTAATCTTCCTGTTCGTGTTCTACTCGTCTTCTTCTCCCTCTTCTTTCATCTACTCCGCCCTTTAACCCTCTCCCTCCCCCCCACCCATTTTCCAGCTGTAGTACCCCCCCCTCCTCCCCCCATTTCAGCTGTAGTACCCCCCCTCCTCCCCCCATTTTCCAGCTGTAGTACCCCCCCCTCCTCCCCCCATTTTCCAGCTGTAGTACCCCCCCTCCTCCCCCCCATTTTCCAGCTGTAGTACCCCCCCCATCCTCCCCCCCATTTTCCAGCTGTAGTACCCCCCCCCGCCCCCATTTTCCATCTGTAGTACCCCCCCCTCCCCCTCCTCGTGGACGTCCCCCTCGACCAGTACTTCGCGCCGAGCCCTTGAGCCGAGGACCAGCTTCCTCTCCGCCCGCGCCGTCCATTCCGGGAAATTGAAGGGGGGGAAAATGGGAAAAAATAAAAAGAGAAAAAAATGAAAAAAGAGAGAAAAAAAAAGTTAAAAAGAGAGAGAAAGAAGATAAAAACAAAACAAAAAGAGAGAAGAGAGAAAATATTAAAAAAAGAGAGAGAGAGAGAGAAAAGAAGATGAAAATAAATTAAAAAAAACAAAAAAAAGAAGAAACAAAGAAAAAGAAAAAGACAAGAAAGAGAGAGAAAAGAAGATAAAAACAAAACAAAAAGAAAAGATAATATTTAAAAAAAAGAGAAAAGATGAAAATAAAATAAAAAAAAGAAACAAAGAAAAAGAAAAAGACAAGAGAGAGAGAAAAGGAAAAAAAAAGAGGAAAAACAAAAGAAAAAGGGCATCAGACGAAGGAGGTCTTCCGCCCGCTGATCCTGGCGCGCCGGGAGGAAAAAAGTGCTGGAGTTTTCAGTCGTAACTTCCTTCCGCCAATTCCATCAATTTATCAGGGGATGCGGGAATGCTGCGTCTTACAACTTTCAATGACGGTCTTTCCAAATTATTTCTTTGCTTTATTTCCTCTTCCCTTTGTTCTTCTTTCGGTTGGGGAGGAATTTTCTCATTTTCGGACATCGCGACATTCTTCAAAGGAAAGAGGAGAAAGCACAAATTCCAATGTTAATCGCATTAGCCGGAAGACAAAAATAAAAACAAAAACAAAAAAACAAAAACAATCGCATTAGCCGGAAGACAAAAACAAAACAAAACAAAAACAAAACAAAAAAGCCTCGATACCAGTACTCGGGAAACCGAAGCAGCACCGCGACTGTCCTTACTCTCCCTGTCCTTGCTCCCCCTGTCCTAGCTCTCCCTATCCTTGCTCTCCCTGTCCTTGCTCCCCCTGTCCTAGCTCTCCCTGTCCTTGCTCTCCCTGTCCTTGCTCCCCCTGTCCTTGCTCTCCCTGTCCTTGCTCCCCCTGTCCTTGCTCCCCCTGTCCTTGCTCTCCTGTCCTTGCTCTCCCTGTCCTAGCTCCCCCTGTCCTTGCTCCCCTGTCTAGCTCTCCCTGTCCTTGCTCTCCTGTCCTTGCTCCCCTGTCCTTACTCTCCCTGTCCATGCTCTCCCTGTCCTTCCTCCCCCTGTCCTTGCTCTCCCTGTCCTTGCTCCCCCTGTCCTTGCTCTCCCTGTCCTTGCTCTCCCTGTCCTTGCTCCCCCTGTCCTTGCTCTCCCTGTCCTTGCTCCCCCTGTCCTTGCTCTCCCTGTCCTTGCTCCCCCTGTCCTTGCTCCCCCTGTCCTTGATCTCCCTGTCCTTGCTCCCCCTGTCCTTGCTCTCCCTGTCCTTGCTCTCCCTGTCCTTGCTCCCCCTGTCCTTGCTCTTCCTGTCCTTGCTCTCCCTTTCCTTGCTCTCCCTTTCCTTGCTCTCCCTGTCCTTGCTCTCCCTGTCCTTGCTCTCCCCCTGTCCTTGCTCCTCCCTGTCCTTGCTCTCCCTGTCCTTGCTCCCCCTGTCCTTGCTCCCCCTGTCCTTGCTCCCCCTATCCTTGCTCTCTCTGTCCTTGCTCCCCCTGTCCCTTGCTCCCCCTGTCCTTGCTCTCCCTGTCCTTGCTCTCCCTGTCCTTGCTCCCCCTGTCCTTGCTCTCCCTGTCCTTGCTCTCCCTGTCCTTGCTTACCCTGTCTTTGCTCTCCCTGTCCTTCCTCCCCTTGTCCTTGCTCTCCCTGTCCTTGCTCCCCCTGTCCTTGCTCCCCCTATCCTTGCTCTCCCTGTCCTTGCTCCCCCTGTCCTTGCTCTCTCTGTCCTTGCTCTCCCTGTCCTTGCTCCCCCTGTCCTTGCTCCCCCTGTCCTTGCTCTCCTGTCCTTGCTCTCCCTGTCCTTGCTCTCCTGTCCTTGCTCTCCTGTCCCTTGGCTCCCCTGTCCTTGCTCCCCCTATCCTTGCTCTCCCTGTCCTTACTCCCCCTGTCCTTGCTCTCTCTGTCCTTGCTCTCCCTGTCCTTGCTCCCCCTGTCCTTGCTCCCCCTGTCCTTGCTCTCCCTGTCCTTGCTCTCCCTGTCCTTGCTCCCCCTGTCCTTGCTCCCCCTGTCCTTGCTCTCCCCTGTCCTTGCTCCCCCTGTCCTTGCTCTCCCTGTCCTTGCTCTCCCTGTCCTTGCTCCCCCTGTCCTTGCTCCCCCTGTCCTTGCTCTCCCTGTCCTTGTCCCACGCCTCGCAAGGACAGTCGGGTTGCGTTGCCAGGCCTCGAGTCCAATAGCGTCTTGCCGAGATCGCAATCAATACCAATCAAATGCAAACCAGATTACGCCAGCGGGCTTGGCTTCTTCATCAGCGATCCCTGCGCCGGTTGCAAAGGTGGCCGTAACTCCGGCCGATAAAATCCTCCCGTTGTTGCAAGGAGGCGGAAGCGGAGGCAAGACAGCCACGGAGGGAGAAAAATGGGCAAGGCAGCCACGTAGAGAGAAAAATGGGCAAGGCAGTCACGTAGAGAGAAAAATGGGCAAGGCAGCCACGGAGGGAGAAAAATGGGCAAGGCAGCCACGGAGGGAGAAAAATGGGCAAGACAGCCACGGAGGGAGAAAAATGGGCAAGGCAGCCACGGAGGGAGAAAAATGGGCAAGGCAGCCACGGAGGGAGAAAAATGGGCAAGGCAGCCACGGAGGGAGAAAAATGGGCAAGGCAGCCACGTAGAGAGAAAAATGGGCAAGACAGCCACGGAGGGAGAAAAATGGGCAAGGCAGCCACGGAGGGAGAAAAATGGGCAAGGCAGCCACGGAGAGAGAAAAATGGGCAAGGCAGCCACGGAGGGAGAAAAATGGGCAAGGCAGCCACGGAGGGAGAAAAATGGGCAAGGCAGCCACGGAGGGAGAAAAATGGGCAAGGCAGCCACGGAGGGAGAAAAATGGGCAAGGCAGCCACGGAGGGAGAAAAATGGGCAAGGCAGCCACGGAGGGTGAAAAATGGGCAAGGCAGCCACGGAGGGAGAAAAATGGGCAAGGCAGCCACGGAGGGTGAAAAATGGGCAAGGCAGCCACGGAGGGAGAAAAATGGGCAAGGCAGCCACGTAGAGAGAAAAATGGGCAAGGCAGCCACGGAGGGAGAAAAATGGGCAAGGCAGCCACGGAGGGAGAAAAATGGGCAAGGCAGCCACGTAGAGAGAAAAATGGGCAAGGCAGCCACGGAGGGAGAAAAATGGGCAAGGCAGCCACGGAGGGAGAAAAATGGGCAAGGCAGCCACGTAGAGAGAAAAATGGGCAAGGCAGCCACGGAGGGAGAAAAATGGGCAAGGCAGCCACGGAGGGAGAAAAATGGGCAAGGCAGCCACGGAGGGAGAAAAATGGGCAAGGCAGCCACGGAGGGAGAAAAATGGGCAAGGCAGCCACGGAGGGAGAAAAATGGGCAAGGCAGCCAAACGTCCATACGGAGAGAGAGAAATGGGAGAGGGAAAAAATAATAAACGTGAATTCGGGTGATAATTGAAACCTTACACGCCCTTCCCCTCGTTCGTTTAACTCCCGCCGCCCCGCCCGAAGTGACTGAGCCTCACCCCTTCCCTCACGCGCGCGCGGATGTCTGTCTGTTTGGTTGAACTCGCCCCTCTCTTTCTCTCTTTCTCTTTCTCTTTCTCTTCTCTCTCTCCTCTCTCTCTCTCTCCTCTCTCTCTCTCTCTCTCCTCTCTCTCTCTCCTCTCCTCTCCTCTCCCTCTCCCTCTCTCTCCTCTCCCTCTCTCTCCTCTCCTTCCTCTCTCTCTCCCTCTCCCTCTCTCTCCTCTCCTCTCCTCTCTCCTCTCCCTCTCCCTCCCTCCTCTCTCTCTCTCTCTCTCTCTCTCTCTCTCTCTCTCTCTCTCTCTCTCTCTCTCTCTCTCTCTCTCTCTCTCTCTCTCTCTCTCTCTCTCTCTCTCTCTCTCTCTCTCTCCCTCTCTCTCTCTCTCCCTCCTCTCTCTCTCCTCTCCTCTCTCTCTCTCTCCCTCTCTCCTCTCCTCTCTCCTCTTCTCTCTTCCTCTCTTCCCTCCTCTCTCCTCCTCTTCTCCTCTCTCTCTTCTCTCTCCTCTCTTCTCCCTCTCTCTCTTCTCCCTCTCCTCTCCTCTCTTCTCCTCTCTCTCTTCTCTCTCTCTCTTTCTCCTCTCTCTCTCTTCTCCTCTCCCTCTGCCTGTCTCCTTTCTCCTCTCTCTCTCCTCCTTCTCTCCTCTCCTCTCCTCTCCTCTCTTCTCCTTCTCTCTTCTCTTCTCCTCTCTTCTCCTCTCCCTCTCTTCTCCTCTCCTCTCTTCTCCTCTCCTCCTCTTCTCCTCCTCTCCTCCTCTCTCTCCTCTCCTCTCCCTTCTCCTCTCTCTCTTCTCCCTCTCCTCTCTTCTCCTCCTCTCTTCTCCTCTCCTCTCTTCTCCTCCTTCTTCTCCTCTCCTCTTTCCTCCTCTCTTCTCCTCCTCCTTCCTCTCTTCTCCTTCTCCTCTCTCTCCTCTCCTCTCTTCTCTCTCTCCTCTCTCTCTCTTCTCCTCTTTCTCCTCTCTCTCTCCCTCCTCTCTCACTCTCTTCTCCTCTCCTCTTTCACTCTCCTCTCTCTCTCTCTCTCCTCTCCCACTCTCTCCCTCTCCTCTCCCTCCTCTCCTCTCCCTCTCCTCTCTCTTCTCCTCCTCTCTCTCTCTCTCCCTCTCTCTCTCCTCTCTCCTCTTCTCTCTCCTCTCTTCTCCCTCTCTCTTCCCTCTCTCTCCCTCTCTCTCTCCTTCTCTCTCTCTCCTCTCCCTCTCTTCTCCCTCTCTCCTCTCCCTCTCTTCTCCTCTCTCTCTCCTCTCTTCTCCCTCTCTCTCTCTCACTCTCTTCTCCCTCCTCTCCTCTCCCTCTCTTCTCCCTCCTCTCTCCCTCTCCCTCTCTTCTCCTTCCTCTCTTCTCCTCCTCTCTCCTCTCTCCTCTCTCCTCTCTTCTCCTCTCCTCTCTCCTACTTCCTCTCTCTCTTCTCTCTCTCCTCTCCTCTTCTCCCTCTTCTCCTCTCTCTCTCCTTCCTCCTTCTCCTCTCCTCCTCCTCTCCCCCTCTCCTCCTCTTTTCCTCTCTCCTCCTCTCTTCTCCTCCTCTCTCTCTCTTCTCCTCTCCTCCTCTCCTCTCTCCTTCCTCCTCTCCTTCTCCTCTCTTCTCCTCTCTCTTCTCTCCTTCTCTCCCTCTCCTCCTCTCCTTTCCTCCTCTCCCCACCTCCTTCCTCCTTCCCTCTTCTCCCTCTCTCTCCCTCTCCTCTCTTCCTCCTCTCTCTCTCTCCTCTTCTCTCCTCTCCTTCCTTTCTCCCTCTCCTTCTCCTCCTCTTCTCTCTCTCTCCTCTCCTCTTCTCCTCTCTCCTCTCCTCTCTCCTTCTCCTCTCTCTCCCCCTCTTCTCCTCTCTCCCTCTCCTCTCCCTTCCTCTCCTCTCTCTCTCCCTCCTCTCTCTCTCCCCCCCCCCCTTCTCCCCCTCCTCTCCTCTCTCTTCCTCCTCTCCTCACTCTCCTCTTCTCCTCTCTCCTCTCCTCTTCTCCTCTCTCTCCTCTCCTCTCCTCTACCTCTCTCCTCTCCTCTCCCTCCTCTCCTCTCTCCTCCTCCTCTCCTCCTCCTCTCCTCTTCCTCTCTCCTTCTCCCTCTCTTCTCCTCTCTCCTCTCCCTCTCTCCTCCTCTCTCTCTCCTCTCTCTCCTCTCTCTTCCTCCTCTCCTCCTCTCCTCTCTCTCCCTCCTCTCCTCTCTCTCCTCTCCTCCTCTCTCCCTCTCTCCTCTTCTCTCCTCTCCTCCTCTCTCTCTCTCCTCTCCCTCTCTTCTCCTCTCCTCCTCTCTTCCTCCTTCCTTCTTCCTCTCCTCTCTTCTTCTCTTCTCCTTCCTCCTTCTCCTCTCTCCTTCCTCACTTCTCCTTCCTCCTCTCTCCTCTCTCTCTCCTTCCTCCTCCTCCTTCCTCCTCTCTCTCTCTCTCTCTCTCTTCCTCTTCCTCTCCTCTTTCCTCCTTCCTCCTTCTCCTTCTTCCTTCTCTTCCTCCTTCCTTCTTCTCTCCTTCCTTCTTCTCTCCTTCCTTCTTCTTTCCTTCCTTTTTCTTCTCCTTTCTCCCTTTCTTCCTTCTTCCTTCCTCCTTCTCCTTCTCCTCTCCTTCTCCTCTCTCCTCTTCTTCTCTCTTTCTCTTCCTTCTTCCTTTCCTTTCCTTTCCTTCCTTCTTCTTCCTTCTTCCTTCTTCCTTCTTCCTTCCTCTTTCCTCTTCCTTCCTTCTTCTTCTCTCCTCTCCTCTCTCTCTCCTCTCCTCTCCTCTCCTCTCCTCTCCTCTCTCCTTCCCAATGTCTGTTGTTTATAGATCTGGGAAAAATGGAGGACAACTGGAGAAAACAGAGAGATGGAGAAGGGACGGAGGAGAGAGGTGAGGGGGACGAAGGGGCTCGGGGAAGGGAATAGAAACGGGAGGGAGGTGAAGGAAGAGTAGGATGAGGAGAAAGTGAAAAAGAAGAGGAAGAATGAGGAGTGGGAAAGGGGTTGGGAGGGGGGAAGATAGAGATAGATAGATACAGCAGAGAGAGAGAGACAGAGAGACAGAGAGAGAGAATGAGATAGATAGATACAGAGAGAGAGAGAGAGAGAGAGAGAGAGAGAGAGAGAGAGAGAGAGAGAGAGAGAGAGAGAGAGAGAGCAAGAGAGAAAGAAAGAAAGAAAGAAAGAGAGAAAGAAAGAAAGAGAAGAAAGAAAGAGAGACAGACAGAGAGAGAGAGAGAGAGAGAGGGAGAGAGAGAGAGAGAGAGAGAGAGAGAGAGAGAGAGAGAGACAGAGAGACAGAGACAGAGACAGAGAGAGAGACAGAGACAGAGACAGAGACAGAGAGAGACAGAGACAGAGACAGAGACAGAGAGAGACAGAGACAGAGAGAGACAGAGACAGAGAGAGACAGAGACAGAGAGAGCGAAAGAGACAAAGACAGAGACAGACAAAGAGAGAGAGAGAGTGAGAGAGACAAAGAGCGCCATACACCAAACACAGACGTGACACACGACCTCCCCGCTCCCCGCGAGGAACCCCTTCCGTGATTGGCCGTCGTCGGGAAAAGTTAGAGACGCAGCGCCGACGGGGAAAAATGAACATTCCGTTTTGCTCTCCTCCTCTGTCTTTCTTCCTTCCGTTTTCCTCTCCTCCTCTCCCTTTCTTCCTTCCGTTTTCCTCTCCTCCTCTGTCTTTCTTTCTTCCATTTTCCTCTCCTCCTTTCTCTTTATTCCTTCCGTTTTCCTCTCCTCCTCTGTCTTTCTTCCTTCCGTTTTCCTCTCCTCCTCTGTCTTTCTTCCTTCCGTTTTCCTCTCCTCCTCTCCCTTTCTTCCTTCCGTTTTCCTCTCCTCCTCTGTCTTTCTTCCTTCCGTTTTCCTCTCCTCCTCTCCCTTTCTTCCTTCCGTTTTCCTCTCCTCCTCTGTCTTTCTTCCTTCCGTTTTCCTCTCCTCTTCTGTCTTTCTTCCTTCCGTTTTCCTCTCCTCCTCTGTCTTTCTTCCTTCCATTCCCCCCCCCCCCCTTTCGTCCACATAAAAAAACGAGCTTAATTCCACCCGTTTGTCTCGCCGTTTTTACAGCCTCTTCCTTCCCGCTTTCCAGGGCCGAGGCGGGCGGGGCGGGACTGTCTGTCGCGCCCCCGCCCGCGCCCGTTTCATGGGAGATCAGAGGGGGGAGGGATGGGAGAAGGGAGGGGGGGGGAAGGGAGGGAAAAGAGAGAGAGGGAGAGGGAGGGAAAGAGAGAGGGAGGGGAGGGAAGGAGAAAGAGCGGGAGAGGGAGAGAGAGAGAGGCATGGATGAAGGGAGAGAAAGATACACAGACAATAGAGAGAAAAAAAAACAGAAACAAAACAAACAAAAATAAACGAACAGACACACATCACAATAAACCTGAATATTCTGCCGGGCTAAAAGGTAAAAAAAAAAGAAAAAAAAATCAGGTGACCGTTGGCATTCGAGTTGCAATCACCGCCCGTTTTTACGCCGAAAAAATTGTTGACTGACCGGAGATAATAGACGAAATCACTCACTTTGAAGCCGGAAATACCGATACGACCTGACAAGCGCGTGACGGCGGGCGAGAGGGAAACGCAACGAGCCTCGTGTTGCTGCAAACCTCTGCAACGCCGCGGCAGACAACCCGAACCAGGGGGCGGCGAGGCGGGGCTGCAAGAGGCCCTGGCACTCGGAAAAGGCCCGCGGCTGAAGGGCCAAAGCGGAGTGGTTTCAGGCTAATCCGCCCCTAAAGAACGGACCTAAAAAAAAAAAACGCGTTGACTACACGAGAGTACGAAGACGGCATCCCCGCCCGGGTTAATCATCCTAATTGCCAGGCTGCGAAGTACGCGCATCGTCCCCATCCTTGCCCCCCCCCCTCCTACCTCCATTCCCCCCTCCTCCATCCACCCCTTCACCCTTAACCCCGCTCCTCCATCCCCCCCTCCACCCTCAACCCCCTCCTCCATCCCTCCCTCGCTCACCCACCCCTCCTCCATCCCTCCCTCGCCCATCCCCCTGCTCCCCCCTCCACCCTCCCCCCCCTTCCCCCCCTCATCCTCCATCCCCCCTCCCCCACCCCTTCCCCCCATCGCCCACCCCCTTCCCCCATCTGCGAGGAGGGCGAGGGGCGTGTCGCCAGCTGTGGGCGGCGGGCGTCCCCATCTGCGGGAGTGCGAAGAAAAGTCGGTTCCTTCGGTCGGTCCTGAAGCACTCCTTCGCTCGCCCAGAGGAACCGCGGCCAAGAGACATAGCCAATGATGATAATAAAGGGAAGAAGAAGAAAAAAGAAAGAATGATACCAATACACACACATCTATCCCTTCATCTGACTGTCTGTCCGTCTGAAAATACGCACATATCTATCTATTCACCTATCTGTCTGTCTACTTATCTATTCATCTATAATAATAATAATGGTAATGATGATAATAATAATGAAAATGATAATGATAATAATAATAAGAAGAAGAAGAATACAAAGAATAAGTATCATTATCATTTTCATCATTGTTCTCACTATTATTATTATCATTGTTGTTGTTGTTGTTGTCATCGTTATCGTTTTTGCTTTCACTATCGTTACCATTATCATCATCATTATCATAATAATAATGATAATGATAACAACAACAATAATAATTATGATAGTGTAATAATGATAATAATGATTATCATCATTATACTACTATCATTGCTGTTGTTAATTATTACCATTAGAATCACCTTTTTACTATCATCATTATCAATACTATCATTACTATTTCATTATTGCTATCATTACCATCATTATCCAAAACATTCCCCTTATCATTCCTATCACCACTATCCTTCTCATTCTTAACATCACCACCACCACCATCACAAAAAAAAATAAACAATAACCGCAAAACCGTCAACTCAAACGCCTGGGCTTAGACAGACCACAAAATTAATTTCAGGCTCTATGAATATGCGAGCCTGGAGTGGAGAAGCTGTCATCTTGGGCTCAACTTGGAACATGTTGGTAATGTCTAAAGCTGCAACTCCTCTATACTGAAGGAGAGAGGCAGGGTAATACTCTCTTTCTTGACGTCCCCTAACACTATACTGACGGAGAGAGGCAGGATTATAAACTCTCCTTTTTGGCGTCCCCTGACACTATACTGAAGGAGAGAGACAGGATAATACTCTCCTGGCGTCCACTCGCACTATACTGAAGGAGAGAGGCAGGATTATAAACTCTCCTTTTTGGCGTCCCCTGACACTATACTGAAGGAGAGAGACAGGATAATACTCTCCTGGCGTCCACTCACACTATACTGAAGGGGAGAGACAGGATAATACTCTCCTGGCGTCCACTCACACTATACTGAAGGAGAGAGACTGAATAATACTCTCTATCCTGGCGGCCCCTCGCACTATACTGAAGGAGAGACGCAGGATTATACACTCTCCTTTTTGGCGTCCCCTCGCACTATACTGAAGGAAAAGCAGGATAACACTCTCCTGGCATCCCCTCGCACTATACTGAAGGAGAGAGGCAGGATTATAAACTCTCCTTTTTGGCGTCCCCTGACACTATACTGAAGGAGAGAGACAGGATAATACTCTCCTGGCGTCCACTCGCACTATACTGAAGGAGAGAGGCAGGATTATAAACTCTCCTTTTTGGCGTCCCCTGACACTATACTGAAGGAGAGAGACAGGATAATACTCTCCTGGCGTCCACTCGCACTATACCCCTGCTAAGGAGAGAGGCAGGATTATAAACTCTCCTTTTGGCGTCCCCCCTGACACTATACTGAAGGAGAGGGCAGATATAGATAATACTCTCTTTCCTGGCGTCCACTCGCACTATACTGAAGGAGAGAGGCAGGATTATAAACTCTCCTTTTTGGCGTCCCCTGACACTATACTGAAGGAGAGAGACAGGATAATACTCTCCTGGCGTCCACTCGCACTATACTGAAGGAGAGAGGCAGGATTTTAAACTCTCCTTTTTGGCGTCCCCTGACACTATACTGAAGGAGAGAGACAGGATAATACTCTCCTGGTGTCCACTCACACTATGCTGAAGGAAGGCAGGATAATACTTTCCCCTTTTTGGGGTCCCCTGACACTATACTGACGGAGAGAGGCAGGATTATAAACTCTCCTTTTTGGCGTCCCCTGACACTATACTGAAGGAGAGAGACAGGATAATGCACTCTATCCTGGCGTCTACTCACACTATACTGGAGGAGAGACGCAGGGTAATACTCTCTTTCCTGGCGTCCCCTTGCACTATACTGATGGAGAGAGGCAGGATTATACACTCTCCTTTTTGGCGTCCCCTCGCACTATACTGAAGGAGAGAGACAGGATACTGCACTCTCCTTTTGGGCGTCCCCTCCCACTATACTGAAGGAGAGAGACAGGATAATACTCTCCTGGCGTCCACTCACACTATACTGAAGGAGAGAGGCAGTCGAATCGTTTCCTTCATTTCTCAGACCTATATAAATCTGGTTTTGTATGTCAGTTATTTATACCGACTTTGTACACCGTTACATTGACCCCAATACGATTATGTTTCTAAGTCAGGCCATTAGTACTTATTTGTTTGTTTCTTCTTCTGTACTGTCTTATCTTTATAAAGGTATTCCCTCTATTTGGTTCCCACGACGCCCCAACTACCTGCTCTCCGCCCACGGTCCCCGAAGCACTCAAAACGCTTAAACTCATCCTACATTTCCTTTCTTAAGCTCATTAGCATTACTATCCCCCATTACGCCTCTCGCACTCCCCATTTTCCTCCCTCCACTCCATTCTCTCCAGATATCTACACTCCTCTCGTTAAACACACTTCCCTGCATCACTTACACTCCCTCCTAGATCATACACTCCTCCGCACACAAATCTCGTGCCTCCATTCTGTCCTTTGCAGCTGCCTTCCCTGCACCCCCAGTCCTGCACTCCATGGCCCTGCACCCCCCTGTCCTGTACTCCATTGCCCTGCACTCCATTGCCCTGCACTCCCCTGTCCTGCACTCCATTGTCCTGCACTACCTGTTCTGTACCCCCTGTCCTGCACTCCATTGCCCTGCACTCCCCTGTCCTATACTCCATTGCCCTGCACTACCCTGGCCTGCACTCCCTATCCTACACTGCCCTGTCCTATACTCCATTGCCCTGCACTACCCTGTCCTGCACTCCCTATCCTACACTGCCCTGTCCTATACTCCATTGCCTTCCACTACCCTGTTCTGCACCCCCTGCCCCCTGTTCCAAGCCGGCCCTCCCTCTGGTGCCGCCCGCCAGAGCCCCGCCCGCCGCCACGGAAGGTCCTCCTCCCGGACGCAGCGGCCGCGGCATCTTCGCTTCGATCGGGGGACTCTTCGCGGCCGGCGCGGTGCCCTCACAGCCTCCCCGCAAGCCTCCCCTAATCTCATTATCGCAATTAGCAGCCCTTCCGCCCCTCTCCTTCCCCTAGGAACAAGCACTCCCTCATTACCCTCCTCGCCCTCCTCGCCCTCCTCGTCCTCCTCGTCCTCTCCACGCAGCCACACTCGGAGATGCACTCGCGCCTTAGGTCGTCTTGCGCTGCGTTT
>NC_091570.1:5301016-5306016 GCF_042767895.1 Penaeus vannamei
TCTTCCCCGGCCTTTCCATCTGCCTAGCAGGTCACCCTCGAACCCCTAGCCATCCTCGAAAGGAGCGCCCGCGCGTATGGACGCCTCGCCGAACTGCAACTTCACACGAGGTTACATTTACCTTTTTTTTTTCTTTTTTTCTTTTTTTTAGATTTAGCACTTCGCTCGGCAATTAATAGCTCTCCCGCTGAATCCAAACCCCCGCGGGCGATCTCCCTCCCGTCTTGACCAACACATACACGTAAGAAATCGAAGGACCAGGGCCAACCGCGCCCCCCCTTCCCCCCGCCCCGCCCAGCCCCTCCCGCCACGGCCTCCGTCAGCCTCCTGCACCTGGACCACGCCCAAAACGAGCGAAATCGGCTGCCCGGATGCCTAGACTCCATCCATTCGCTGCTACGACGCCGTGCGTTTTCAAGTCGCAGCTTCAGGCATCCCCTTAGACCCGGCGCCGCGCACAGCACCTTTAACGTACTTCACAAAGTAATCTCTTCCCACTCAGTGATTAAAGCACAGTGCTCGCGCCCTCGCGGTCCTCTCCTGTCTCATCTCCCGCGCCGCCCACACGCCGCCCTCCTGCCGCTCTCAAGCGCCTCACGCACACACTCGAACGACTCCCGTGCGCCCCGCTCCTCCTCCAGGCCGGCGCCCAGCTCGCAAATAATACACGGAGACTCTCTCTGGCCCTCCTGCAAGGAACGCTGACCCCCGCACGCCCCCACGCACGGCCCTTCGTCACAGCCGCAGCGGACGAGCCCAACCCCGCCGCCGCCGCCGCCGCCACGTCAACAGCATGAACTTTGCTACTTTAACTCGACCTGAAACAAAGTGACGCATCGATCTCTCGCCGGTGATCAAAGGCCTCCGTCGGCCGCGCGGTGGCCAGCGCCCGAGGAGCGTCGGCGAGGAGGCCGGGAGACGCCGACTCGGGGGTCGAGGGGGGGGGGGGGGGCGCACGCACGTGGGAAGGGGAGGGAGGGAGAGGGCGAGAGGAAGAGGGAGGGAGGGAGAGACGGAGAGAGAAAGAGGGAGGGAGAGACGGAGAGAGAAAGAGGGAGTGAGGGAGAGGGCGAGAGGAAGAGGGAGGGAAGGAGGGAGGAAGAGACGGAGAGAGAAAGAGGGAGGAGGGAGGGAGAGGAAGGGCGAGAGAAAGAGAGGGAGGGAGGGAGAGACGGGAGAGAGAGAAAGAGGGAGGGAGGGAGAGGGCGAGAGGAAGAGGGAGGGAGGGAGAGACGGGGAGAGAGAGGGAGGGAGAGACGGAGAGAGAAAGGGAGGAAGGGAGAGACGGAGAGAGAAAGAGGGAGGGAGGGAGGGAAGGAGAGAGAAAGAGGGAGGGAGAGACGGAGAGAGAAAGAAAGAGAAAGAGAGGGGGGAGAGACACAGGGAGAAAGAGGAAGAGAGAGAGGGGGTAGGGTGAGGGAGGGAAGGAAAAAGGGAGAGAGAGGGAGTAGTTATAATTCCCCTTTCTCTTTTCCTTTTTTTCTTTCCTTTTTTTCGTCCTACAAATCCCACTCCCTCGTTTTTCTTTCTCCGTTTCCTTAATCCTAGTTCCAAATATTGCTTCCATTTATTGCTTTTTTGTGGCGGTTCACAGCTTTAAATTTCGGATAAAATATCGTATGTTATTCTGTTATTACCAGTTCATTCGGTAATCATTCGTGTCGTTCAGTCCCCTTCCTCTAAACGGATGGATAAAAGATGAAAAAATGAAAAAGAAAAAAGACGAAAAAAATTAAGTCCGGACGATAAAAATGAAAATTCAATTCGAAAGGCAGGACGGCTGTCGCCATGAGGTCTATGCCATTTCTCGCGTGTAGACATATGGATGGCTGGATGGATGGATGGGTGGATGGATGGATGGGTGGATGGATAGATGGATGGATGGATGGATGGGTGGGTGGATGCATGGATAGATGGAGGGATGGATAGGTGGATGGATAGATGGATGGGTGGATTGATGGATGGATGGTTAGATAGATGGATAGATGAATGGGTGGATTGATGGATGGATGGATGGATATATAGGTTGATGGATAGATAGATGGGTAGATGGATGGGTGGATAGGTGGATGGGTGGATTGATGGATGGATGGATGGATGTGGGTGGATGGATGGATGGATATGTGGATGGATGGATGGATGGATATGTGGGTGGATGGATGGTTCGATAGACAGATGGGTGGATGGTTGGATGGATGAATAGATGGATGGATGGATGGATGGATGGATGGATGGATGGATGGATGGATGGTTGGTTGGATGGATGGATAGATGGATGGATGGATATAGATGGATAAATAGATGGATAGATAGACAGATAGATGGATGGATGGATAAATAGATTTATGGATGGATAGATAGAGAAAAGGAAGAGAGACAGATCTAAATAGATAGATGGATCAACAGACTTACGGACGAAGCTACGTATCGTATCATAGGCAAGTATTTCCACCTTGTATGAGCACGTATCTTCGCCTGTAAGCGCACATAAGAGACAAGCGTGATGTACGTTCGTGCCCGCTTGCATGTGCGTGTGTGTAATGAACCTTCGTCTCGATATGGAAGCTTAATCAATATGCCCGCGGCCTTCCCGGGCTCTCCGGAGTATCAGAGGGCGTCCGGGAAGAAGGGGAGGGGGAGGGGGGGGCAGAAGAGGGGAGGAAGAAGGGGAGGGGGCAGAGGAAAAGGGGAAGGGGGAAGGGGGAGAGGCAGAGGAGGGAAGGGGAGGGGGGGGCAGGGGGGCAGAGGGAGGAGGAAGAAGGAGGGGAGGAGGGGCAGAGAAGGGAGGAAGAAGGGGAGGGGGGGGCAGAGGGAGGGGAGGAAGAAGGGGGAGGGCAGGGGGCAGAGGAGGGGAAGAAGAAGGGAGGGAGGGGGAGGAGGGGGCAGAAGGGGAGGGAGGGGAAGAAGAGAGGGGGAAGGGGGGATGGGGGGGCAGAGGAGGGAGGAAGAAGGGAGGAGGAAGAGAAAGAAGGGGAGGGGGCAGGGGCAGAGGGAGGGGAAGAAGAAGAGGGGAGGAAGAGGGGGAGGGGGTGGGGGGATCAGAGGAGGGGGAGGAAAAGAAGGGAAGGGGGGTGGGGGTGGGGGTCCAGAGGAGGAGGAGGGCAGGGGGCAGAGGAGGGAGGAAGAAGGGAAGGGGGGGGCAGGGGGCAGAGGAGGGGAGGAAGAAGGGGTGGGGGGTGGGGGGGACAGAGGAGGGGATGGAGAGGCGTAGAGACGGAACAGTGTTTCCTTCTGTCTAAGACGATTAAAGATTCCTCTCTCTTTCTTCTATCCGGTTCTCTCGCCGCATAATTTTCACCAGAAGCCGAGAGGAGGAGGATGGGGGGGGGGAGGAGGCGTCCGTTTCCCACAATTTTTTGAAAGAGTTTTGCGAGAAATGAGACTCGATCCATAGCAATCGTAGGATCCATAGCAATCGTAGGATCCATAGCAGTCGTGGCATCCATAGCAGTCGTAGGATCCATAGCAATTGTAGGATCCATAGCAGTCGTAGGACCCATAGCAATCGTAGGATCCATAGCAATCGTAGGATCCATAGCAGTCTTAGGATCCATGGCAGTCGTAAGATCCATAGCAATCGTAGGATCCATAGCAGTTTTAGGATCCATGGCAGTCATAGGATCCATAGCAGTCTTAGGATCCATGGCAGTCATAGGATCCATAGCAGTCTTAGGATCCATGGCAGTCCTAGGATACATAGCAATCATAAGATCCATAGCAATCGTAGGATCCATAGCAATCGTAGGATCCATAGCAGTCATAGGATCCATAGCAGTCGTAGATCCATAGCAATCGTAGATCCATAGCAATCATAGATCCATAGCAATCGTAGGATCCATAGCAATCGTGGAATCCATAGCAATCATAGGATCTATAGCAATCGTAGGATCCATAGCAATCATGGGATCCATAGCAATCATAAGATCCATAGCAATCGTAGGATCCATAGCAATCATAGGATCTATAGCAACGTAGGATCCATAGCAATCATGGGATCCATAGTAATCATAGGATCCATAGCAATCGTAGAATCCATAGCAATCATAGGATCTATAGCAATCGTAGGATCCATAGCAATCGTAGGACCCATAGCAGTCGTAGGACAAAGAGCCATGGGCCGCCAAGGGAGAAAAAAAAGGAGCGTCGGGATAAACCACACTCGTTACTGAGAACCAGAACGGCAACATCGACGCCCCGTGGACACTGCTTCGGCTTCGGAAACTACACGGGGGTCTTTACGCCTTCTGTTCTTAGAATGAAAAGCCTTCCCCTTTATGCAGCCTCTGTTCCACTGCAGAGGCGACGTAGGAGGGAGGGCTGGGAGCGACCAGGGAGGCAAGCAGGAAAGCAGGGGACGAGTAGGAGAGCAGATGGAAATAAGCAGAGTAGCAAGGGGCGAATAAGAGGCCAGAACACACACGCAGGGGACAGGCAGACGAGCAGTAAGCAGACAGAGGCCACGCAGGAAGCAGACAGAAGAGACCAGTCAGGAGACGGGAGGCGAGTAGGAGAGCGGGAGGGGGAGGGGGGAGTAGGTGCTGCCGGCTGTTTGCTCAGCACTCTGTCTCTTTACTCAAGTTCTACGACTGTCCTCGCCCCTACTCATACCTCTGCATCTGGGCCAAGTGAGGATTGTGCCGCGCTCAGCCTCCTCTGGTGCCCGTGTGCGTGCAAGTATAAGTGTAAGTGTGTAAATGGGGGCGTGGTGTGTGTGTGTGTGTGTGTGTGCGTGTGCGTGTGCGTGTGCGTGTGCGTGTGCGTGTGCGTGTGCGTGTGCGTGTGCGTGTGCGTGTGCGTGTGCGTGTGCGTGTGTGTGTGTGAGTACGCGTAAGCGCACATTGGTGTTCGTGTAACAGACCATAAAGCGCAAGGTTGTGTACACGGAATGCGTGATCGCGCGCACGGAGGCCAACCCGCAAAAGTCTACGGTCCGCGCCGCCACATTTAAATTACTCGAAAACCGAACGCTCTTCAAACGGATGGCCTGGCTCATGTCATAG
>NC_091570.1:5311016-5316016 GCF_042767895.1 Penaeus vannamei
ATGATGATGAATACGATTGATGATGATGATGATGATGATGATGATGATAGATAATGATTATGGCAATGAAAATGATAACTACAACTATAACGATATGGATAACGATAATGAAGGTCGTTAAGATGGCAATAAAGAAAAAGAGAGACATACATTTCCTTCACTGACAACATCTGTAGCAGCCACCAGTCAAAGCCCGCCACATGACTAAGATATCGCTGTCAATTTCCCGATGAAAAATGACCTAATTCCTGTAACAGAGGGAAATTTACAACCAGCCGGGATGGGCATAAACCCATTAATGAATAATTTATGCCCCCAACCAATCACGCAATGAACACAACAGATACGCAGTTCATCATTAGTCTGTCGGTTCGCCCTGCGCTTCGTCACATCAAAGACCTTCTAATTATTTCTCATTTCTCATTTCGAAGTCTTTTCATAAGGGCAACCCGACCCGGAGTTTGTATTAGAAGTTTCTGTTCAACTTCGGAGTACCTCGCCGCGGGAAGTCCTCAGTCGCAGCCGATAAGAACTTCTACGCAGACATTGGGCAGCCCCCTTCCTCCCACACTTGCCACGTCTCCCTCTCACTTTTCTGCTTTTCCCTCTTCCTCTATCCCTCCCTCCTCCTCTCCCTCTTCTCCTCCTTCCCCTTCTCTCTCCCTCCCTGCACCACCTACCGTCTCCTCCTTACAGCCAGCTGACCCATTCCCGTCTCGAAACCGCCCTTTGTACCGTTACCCTCAACGTCATCCGCAGCGCCCGAGATGAGCTCCCGTCTCATTTCCTACATTTACGCTTCCTTTATCCCTTCCTTCGTCCACGGCACGAGCTCAACACCCGCGCCACGCCCCCCGCCTGCAGCACCCTCGGGGCGTCGCTCACCGCCGCGCCACACCAGGCTACACCGGGCATTGATGGAGCAAAAGGTGGGGGGGGGGAGTCAGGAGGGAGAGGAGGAGGAAGTAAGGGGGCTGATGGTGGGGCAAGGGGTAGGGTGGAGGGTATGGGCGGGGAGAGGGGGGGGTGAGGGAGAGGCATGAGCCACGTGGGACGAACGAGCCGCAAAAGAGCCTTTTCTCATTCCCTTTACATTCCAGACGCGGCCATTACGGTGTAAATAGGAGGAAGACGCTCCGCTTGCATCGCTTCAGACTCTGGCCGGGAGTCCGCCCTCGCTTCACATGCTTTATTGCTTTTCTTTCTTTTTCTCATTCTTCTACTACTACTTCTTGCTACTTTGCTGCTGCTGTTGCTGCTGTTGTTCTCATTCTTCTTCCACTACTACTACTTGCTGCTGCTGCTTGCTGGTAGCAGTAGCAGTAGTGCTAATACAACTTTCTTGTCCCTCTAATATACAAATATGGAAACAATAGACGATCGGAAAACGAAGAAGAAAACGCAGATACCGAGAGGGAAGAAGGACCGGATTGGAAGGAGAGAGGGAGAAGGGATGAGGGAGAAATATGGAAAGAGGGAGGCAAAGGGAGAGAGAGAGAGAGATAAATAAAGATAAAAAAAAAAGAGAAGAGACAAGTAAACAGAAAATAAAAAAAACAAATATAGGAAAATAAAAGAACGATTAACGACAACAGCCGATCGATCTCGCCACGACCGAGAAGTCCCTTTCCGTAGAGATAAGAAGCCGACCTCGCCAGCCTCCGATCATTAGGGCGGCGGCGGCGTCGGATTCCGCCATCGCCGATCGCCGATAAGAGTTTCGGGGAAGCGGACACGAGGCGATTGGGGGTCATAGAAAAAAAAGAAAGAAAATCCACAAATATAGATAAAATAATGACCTTGTGAACACTTTACGAAGGAGTAAATGTGTAGATAGAAAATAAATTGATCTAGTGATGAACACGAATATATATTTTCACGATAATTCCTTTATTATTAACAATAATGATGATAATTATGATGATAATGACAATAATAATGATGATAATAATAATATAATAATAATTATAATGATAATTTTGATAATTACTGCAATAATAGCAATAATTAACTCTATTTTAATAATTTTCATACTAAAGATTGAAATTATTGAAATTAAAGATACGTAAATATATACATAATGACATATTCGGTGAACGTCGTATTCAAAGTGGCTCCCAGCTGAACACTGACAGCTGAACAATATTTTTTCTACAACAAAAGGTAACACTGATACCTTGCCAGGCTGTAATCTCCGCTGTTCTCTTGAAAACGACCCAACAGATGAGATGTAACGCTGATGAAACAGTTATTGTAGTCGACTCGTCAACAGGCAGATGTCAACCAGATAGAGAAAGGATGATTTTTTTCTTATTTGGTGAGTTTTTAAAAATAGAAAGAGTTATTTTTTGTCCTTTGCTGAATTTCGAAGAATTCCAAGACTGCCCCTTTTTTCTTCTCCTTTGCTGGATTTCAAAATAGAAAGTGCGACCTTTTATTTCCTTCTCACTTTAGAAATATAGAAAAGCGCGCTTTATTCTCCATCTTTGCTGTTTTACTTCATGTTTATCAAAAATTAATAACAATTCCGACAATTTTTTTGTTAATACTTTTGCTTGGTCTTCTGAGAAGTGCTACGAGTGGTTACGGAACATCGGCAGCGCAACCAGGCCATCGTTCCTTTCTGCGCCTCTTCCGCCTTCTTCGCCGCCTTCGGGTCGCCTTCTCCTGACGCTGGAACGCCTCTCCCTCCTCCCCCCCCTGCAACATGCAACATTTCCTCCCTGGCGCGCTGTGCATCTGTCCGTCCATACCTTGTTCATTCCTTCCCCTCCTCCCGCCCTGCCCTTCCCTTCGCCAGGCCCTCAGGCCACGCCCAGACAGGCCGAAAAGGGCGCCCACGACCCCCACTGCGTCCAACAAGCTGGTCCGCGCCCCGGCCGTCCGGCAGGCAGCAAGACGCGGCGCGGCCACAGGCAACGTGAGCGCCTCGGCCTTGGCAGCGCCCTAAAGCCGAGCGTATACAACCGCCGCGGCGCCCCCGCCCTCACCTGCTCCTCGCCTTCCTCCTTCCTCCTCGCCGCCTCCTTCGCTTCCAACTTCCCCTTCGTCTTCATTTCCTTCTCTAGCTCCTCTGCGCCTTCCTTGTTTCTTGCGACAGCACTTTTCGTGATCAATCCACTTACATTTCCGAAAAGCTCGCTCATTCCCTCTCTTTTTCTCTTTCCTCCCGCTCCTTCTAAGGAAGTGCCTCCCCTCCTTCGGCGCATGTGCTGCTTCCACTCGCCTCTGCCTCATCCTTCCCTTTCGGCAGGAAGCCTGATAGGATCGGGTGCGTCCGTGCCAGGTGGGGAGGGAGCCGGAGGGGCGGGGGAGGCCGAAGGAGGGGCGGGGGAGGAAGGAGGCGGGGCAGATGTAGAGGAGGACAGGGGAAGGGAAGGGGAGGGGAAGGGAAGTTAGGGGAGGAGCAACAGCGGCAGAGGAGGAGGGTAAGGGGAGGCTGGGATGAGGGCGGGGCCATGGAGGAATTGGGAGGGAGGGGGTGGGGGAGGGGGCAGAAGAGGGCGAGCCACGGTGGGCCAATATTGAACCAGCTCACACATCCACCAAATGCCACAGGTGAGCCTCCCGCCCGGCAGCGTGTGCCCTCCCACGCCCGCGCCAGCACAAAGGAGCCGACAAAGTGGAGATCCTTGAGGAGAGCGTTACTCCTTCCGCCCTGCGTCCGCGTCGAGCCCGGGCCGAGAAGCCTTAGCGTCGCGTGTGAGGCCCCTCGAGCTCCGCGGCGTCTCCTGGCGGTGCAAGCAGGGCTCCGGCTGGCCCGTCGCCCTCGGTCGGCCCCGCCCCTCCAGCCGGCTTGCAGGTGACGGGCGTGTGGCACTGGCGCCAAGGACAAGCTGGGCGTTTATACATCAAGACTTGATATTCAGGTCCCGAGTTTCTTTGGTTATTTTGAAATAAGCTAAACCATCCCAACGATCGCTGTGCTCCGCGATTCTTCGTTATCGTACAATAAAAATACCGAACAGTTTTGCGCCCGGTGTCCGTCGCGTGAACTGGGAATTCATCTCGGCGAACTCGAAAGTTCCTACTGCCGTCGCCGCCGCCGCCGCCGCCGCCGCCGCCGCCGCCGCCGCCTCCGTCCGCCGAGAAGTGGAACGGCGGCCAAGTTAGCCCCCCCCCCCCCGGCGGCACCGAGGGCAGGATCGCGGCGGAGAGCGATAGGCGACGCGACATGACAGCTCCTTGGGCGATCGGCGACGCGACTTGTCCTTCTTCGAGATTGCTTTAGTTGCGAACTTTCCTTCCTTTGGCTCCCCTGCCGACGTCCCCGCCCCGCTCGGCCTCCGCTCGGCCCCCGCTCGGCCCCCGCTCGGCCCGAAGAAGCCTCGCCGTTTTGGCAACGCTGCAGGACTTTGACCTCTGACCTCCTTTCGTGCTTTCAAAATTATCTGTGTATGCTTTATACATACACACACATACATGTGTGTGCGCGCGCGCGTGTGTATGACACACACACACACACACACACACACACACACACACACACACACACACACACACACACATACACATACACATACACATACACACACACACACACACACACATACACACACACACACATACACACACACACATACATATATATATATATATATATATATATATATATATATATATATATATATATATATATATATATATATATATATACATATATATATATATATATATATATATATACATATATATATATATATATATATATATATATATATATATATATACATACACATAATATACACAAATATACGCATACACACGGTGTGTGAGAGAGAGAAGGGGCGGAGGGATCCGGAGAGCGAGAGAGAGATCCGCCAGCAACCCTCCCTCGGCGTCAGACACAGAGCCAGGCCCCTTCCGTCCAGGAGTCGCCTCGGCCACTTAACCCCCGCGTTTTCCTCGTCCTCGTCCCTTCACCCGCCTTTTCCGGAGCCCAAGACACAGCTCCAACCCCGGCCCCGCCCTTCTCCCTCGGCGTCAACCCCCCCCCCCTC
>NC_091570.1:5321016-5323516 GCF_042767895.1 Penaeus vannamei
CCCCTTTTTTTTTTTTCCCCCCTTTTTTTTTCCCCTTTTTTTTTTTTTCCCCCCCCCCCTTTTTCCCCCCCTTTTTTTCCCCTTTTTTCCCCCCCCCTCTCTTTCCCCCCCCCCCTCCTCCCCCCCCCCCCTTTTTTTTCTCTCTCTCCCCTCTCTCTCTCTCCCCCCCCCCCCCCTCCCCCCCCCCCTCCTCCCCTCTCCCCTCCTCCCCTCTCCCCCTCTCCCTCTCCTCCCCCCCCCCCCCCCCCCCCCCCCTCTCCCCCCCCCCCCCCCCCCCCCCCCCCCCCCCCCCTCCCCCCCCCCCCCCCCCCTTTTTTTTTCTCCCTTTTTTCTCCCTTTTTCCCCTTTTCTTTCCCCCCTCCCTCTCTTTCCCCCCTCTCCCTCTCTCCCTCTCTCTCCCCCTCTCTCCCTCTCTCTCCCTCTCTCCCTCTTCCCCTCTCTCTCTCTCTTTCCCCTCTCCCTCTCTCTCCCTCTCTCCCTCTCTCTCCCCCTCTCCCTTTCCTTTTTTCTCTCCCCCCCCCCTTCCCCTTTTTCCCTTTTCTTCCCCCCTTCCCTTTTTTTTTTTCCCTTTTTTTTTTTCCCCCCTTTTTTTTTTTCCCTTTTTTTTCCCCTTTTCCCCCCCCTTTTTTTTTTTCCCCCCTTTTTTTTTTTTTTCCCCCCTTTTTTTTTTTTTCCCCCCCCCCCCCCCCCCCCCTTTCTTTTTTTTTTTTTTCTTTTTTTTTTTTTATTTTTTTCTTTTTTTTTTTTTTTTTTTTTTTTTTTTTTTTTTTTTTTTTTTTTTTTTTTTTTTTTTTTTTTTTTTTTTTTTTTTCCCCCCCCCCCCTTTTTTTTTTTTTTTTTCCCCCCCCCCCCCCCCCCCCCCCTTTCCCCCCCCCGAATTTCCCCCCCCCTTCCCCTTTTTCCCCCCCCCCTTTTTTTTTTTTTTCCTTTTTTTTCTTTTTTTCCTTTTCCCCCCCCCCTTTTCTTTTTTTTTTTTCCCCCCCCTTTTTTTTTTAAAAAACCCCCCCCTTAAAAAACCCCCTTTTTTTTTCTTTTCTTTTTTTTCCTTTTCCCCCCCCTTTTTTTTTTTTTCCCCCTTTTTTTTTTTTTTTTTTTCTTTTTTTTTTCTTTTTTTTTTTTCCCCCCCTTTTTTTTCCCCCCCTTTTTTTTCTTTTTTTCCCCCCTTTTTTTTTCCCCCCCCCCCCCCTTTCCCCTTTTTTCCCCCCCCCCTTTTTCCCCCTTTTTTTTTCCCCCCCTTTTTTTTTTTTCCCCCTCTTTTTTTTCCCCCCCTTTTTTTCCCCCCTTTTTTTTCTTTTTTTTCCCCCTTTTT
Source organism: Penaeus vannamei (assembly GCF_042767895.1). Lineage (NCBI taxonomy): Eukaryota > Metazoa > Arthropoda > Malacostraca > Decapoda > Penaeidae > Penaeus > Penaeus vannamei. The sequence continues at coordinate 5,322,326 of NC_091570.1, forward strand.
TTTCCCCCTTTTTTCTTTTTCCCTTTTTTTTCCCCCCCTTTTTTCCCCTTTTTTTTTCCCCCCCCCCCTTTTTTTTTTTCCCCCTCTTTTCCCCCTTTTTTTTTCCCCCCCCCCCTTTTTTTTTTTTTTCCCTTTTTTTTTAAAATTTTTTCCCCCCCCCCCTTTCCCTTTTCCCCCCCTTTTTTTTTCCCCCTTTTTTTTTTCCCCCCCTTTTTTTTTTCTTTCCCTTTCCCTTTTTTTTTTTTTTTTTTTTTCCCCTTTTTTTTTTTTCCCTTTTTTTTTTTTTCCCTTTCCCCCCCCTTTTTTTAAATTTTTTTTTTCCCCCCCTTTTTTTTTCCCCCTTTTTCCCCTTTCAATTTTTTTTTGGGTTTTCCCCCTTTTTTTCCCCCCCTTTTTTTTTTTTTTCCCCCTCTTTTTTTTTCCCCCCTTTTTTTTCCCCCCCCCTTTTTTTTTTTTTTTTTTTTCCCCCCTTTTTTTTCCCCCCCCCCTTTTTTTTTCCCCTTTTTTTTTTCCCCCTTTTTTTCCCCCTTTTTTTCCCCCTTTTTTCCTTTCCCCTTTTTTTTCCCCCTTTTTTCCCCCCTTTTTTCCCCCTTTTTTTTTCCTTTTTCCCCCCTTTTTTTTCCCCCCTTTTTTTTCTTTTTTTTCCCCCCTTTTTTTTTTTTTCCCCCTTTTTTTTCCCCCCCCCCTTTTTCCCCCGGGGGTTTTTTAAAAATTTTTTTTAAATTTTTAAACTTTTTTTTTTTCCAAAATTTTCCTTTCCTTTTTTTCCCTTCTTTAGGTTTTTTTTTTTTTAAAAAAATTTTGGGGAAAAAAAAAAAAAAAACCCCAAAAAAAAAAAAAAGGGGAAAAAAACCCCGAAAGGGTTTTTCCCCCGAAATTTCCCCCCTTTTTTTTAAAAAAAAAAATTCGTCTATACTCTTGGTTCGCAAAAGGAATTCCATCCCCCTTAATATCTAAACTTTCAATTCGTCTATACTCTTGGTTCGCAAAAGGAATTCCATCCCACTTAATATCTATACTTTCAATTCGTCTATACTCTTGGTTCGCAAAAGGAATTCCATCCCCATTAATATCTATACTTTCAATTCGTCTATACTCTTTCAAAAAATCACCCCTTAAATCAAATTTAAACGTCTATACTCTTCGTTCGCAAAAGGAATTCCAGCCTCATTAATATCTATATTTTCAATT
>NC_091570.1:5326016-5328516 GCF_042767895.1 Penaeus vannamei
TACTCTCATTTTCATTGTCATTTTACTCTCATTTTAATTGTCATTATACCCTCATTGTCATTGTCATTTTACTCTCATTTTCATTGTCATTTTACTCTCATTTTAATTGTCATTTTACCCTCATTGTCACTGTCATTTTACTATCATTTCCATTTTACTCTCATTTTCATTGTCATTTTACTCTCATTGTCATTGTCCTTTTACTCTCATTGTCACTGTCATTTTACTCTCATTTTCATTGCCATTCTTACTCTTGCTGTCATTCGTGTTCTCATTTCTAGAATCATTATTTCCATTATGGTTACCGTGGTTATCGTTTATATTACCACTATTATCGTCATCATTGCTATCAATTGCATCAGTATCATTGACATACATTGTTATTAGCATTATATCAATATTGCTTACATTACTAGTGTATTTGTAACAGTCATTACTGTTATTATCACTATTACCATCAACTGAATCCCACAACGAAGTGATGAAAAAATTATGTATTATTTGTTGTGACGATATTCTTTCCATTAAGCCTCCATTTTTTTATTATTATTATTCGTAACCATTCCTTTCGGAAAAGCCTTTTCATACTATTCCACAATCGCATTCTCTCGTAGACTTACGTATTTCCATCTCTATTGACTCATAATCTTTTTATTGTTTCACCATCACCTGTCCCTATTTTCCCTCTCTTTGTATTGCAATATTCCCCACTTTTGAATGTTACGTAACATGGTTTCACAGATGTCTTACAAACGATTCAATTTCATTTCCATTCGCTGCTAAACCAAATCGCCCATCAAGAGGGAATGAGTGACCATTTTCTCTCTCTTTTCAAGTTGGTATTCACGACCTTTCCGTTCTCTTCTCAAGTTGGTATTCAAACGCTTTTCTTTCTCTTCTCAAGTTGGTATTCAAACTCTTTCCTTCCTCTTCTCAAGTTGGTATCCACACTCTTTTCTTTCTCTTCTCAAGTTGGTATTCAAACTCTTTCCTTCCTCTTCTCAAGTTGGTATCCACACTCTTTTCTTTCTCTTCTCAAGTTGGTATTCAAACTCTTTCCTTCCTCTTCTCAAGTTGGTATTCACACCCTTTTCTTCCTCTTCTCAAGTTGGTATTCACTCCTTTCTCTCTCTTCTCAAGTTGGTATTCACTCCTTTCTCTCTCTTCTCAAGTTGGTATTCACTCCTTTCTCTCTCTTCTCAAGTTGGTATTCACAACCTTTCCTTCCTCTTCTCAAGTTGGTATTCATTCTTTTCTCTCTCTTCTCAAGTTGGTATTCACTCTTTTCTCTATCTTCTCAAGTTGGTATTCACTCTTTTCTCTATCTTCTCTAGTTGGTATTCACTCTTTTCTCTATCTTCTCAAGTTGGTATTCATCACACCCTTTCCTTCCTCTTCTCAAGGTGGTATTCAAACTCTTTCCTTCCTCTTCTCAAGGTGGTATTCAAATTTTCTTCTTCGTGTATTCTTTTCTTCCTTTCTCAAGTTGTTCACTCTTTCCCTACAACCCGTTGGTATTAAACCTTTCTTTCTTCAAGTGTTTTACCTTTACTTTCTCTTCTCGTTGGTATCACCCTTTCTTCTTTAAACAAGTTGGCATTCATTTTCCTTCCTCTTCTCAAGTTGGTATTCACACCCTTTTCTTCCTCTTCTCAAGTTGGTATTCACTCCTTTCTCTCTCTTCTCAAGTTGGTATTCAAACCCTCTTCTTCCTCTTCTCAAGTTGGTATTCAAACGTTTTTCTTCCTCTTCTCAAGTTGGTATTCACTCCTTTCTCTCTTCTCAAGTTGGTATTCAAACCCTCTTCTTCCTCTTCTCAAGTTGGTATTCACACTCTTTTCTTCCTCTTGTCAAGTTGGTTTTCACTCCTTTCTCTCTCTTCCCAAGTTGGTATTCACTCTTTTCTCTCTCTTCTCAAGTTGGTATTCACGACCTTTTCTTTCTCTTCTCAAGTTGGTATTCATTTTTTTCTCAATATCTGTCTCAAGTTTAAATTCATGAACCTTACATTATTCTCATCAAGTTGGTATTCCAAACATTGCATCTATTTCAAGTTGGTTCACCATAAGTTCTCTTCCCAACTTTGTCTTCACAGTTTCTCTCTTCACTTCAGTTGGTTTTCACGACCTTTCTTTATATTCTCAAGTTGGTATTCTTTTTTCTATTCGAAGTTGGTATAAAACCCTTCTACCTACTCTAAAATGGTATTCAACTTGATATTTCAACTTAAATACAATAAAATCCAAATGTATTCAAACAATATCTATAATACATCTCTCTAAATCATTATCATCATTAACATTACCATTATCATCATCATTCTTATTTTCATCATCATCATTACTGTTATTACGAATACCATTATTACTTTTCTTATTATGATTACTATCAGTATCTATTACTGTTTTGTTTTTATCACTGTTATCATCATTCATTGTTAATATCAATACCATAATCATTTATACTATTATCATTGTTATTCCCTTCCATAATTATCATT
>NC_091570.1:5336016-5338516 GCF_042767895.1 Penaeus vannamei
ATTCCTCCCTATTGATGCCTGTCACTCGAGCCTGACGGAAAGAACCCCCGATCTTATCTTGCCTCCGGGTACAGGCGACGCTCGGACCCCGGGCTCGCACAAGCACCGTCCCTTCCCGACGCCCACGGAGCTGCAGAAAGGATCAAACACGACGGAGCACCGAGTCGGAATGCACAGACGTCAGCCGCGCGCTCACCCGAAACCCCCGAAGAATCCCCACGCAGGCACTCGAGGTCCTAGGCCGCGCTGTTGACAGATTCGTCTCCTGCGTCGGGGAGAGCAAGGGGGAGGGGGGAGGAGGGGAAGGAGGCAGGGAGGGAAGGAAAGAAAGCGGTGCAACTCAGAATATAAGAACAACACGTATATAAAGAGATATAAAGAAGACAGGCGAACAATAGAAGAGAAAAGCAGAGGATTAAACGGGGAAACATAAATGGAAGACACTCGGAGCCAACACAAAAGGAAGACACAAGGCCCTAAATGGATTTGTGGAAATAGTCGGCGGGGCGGAGAGGGAGGCAAGAGCGAGAGGAATGAAGTGGGGAAAAGAAAAGAGGGGAGAGAGGCGTGAGGAGATGAGATCAAGCAGAGATGAGCGGTCCGGCGTGGATGCTGGAGGGACGCGAGGCAAGAAGCGGGGGGGGGGAAAAAAGGGGAGAGGGGAAAGGGAGGGGGGAGAGGGGGAAAGAGGAAAAAGGGAAAAAGGGGGGGAAGGGGAAAGGATGAGATGTGGAGATGAAGGAGGGGGATAAGAGGGAGATAAAGAAAAGAGGGGGGGGGAAGGAAAAGGGGAGAGAGGGAAAAGGGGATAAATGGGAGTTTAAGGGGGGGGGAAAGGAAGGGAAAGGATAAGATATGGAGATGAAGGAGGGGGAGAGGAGAGGGAAAGGATAAGATGTGGAGATGAGGAAGAAAGAGAGAAAGAAAGGAGATGTTAAGATGAGGGAGAAAAAGAGGAAACGAAAAGAACGAGGCACGAACGGGTGAGGGAGGAAAAACGGAGAGAGGGAGACAGTAAAAGAGGGGAAGCTTTTCGAGACAGACGAGCACCGCTAAAAGAGGGAAAGGGGGAACGAACGGCGAGAATGAAAGAACGAGAGATGAAAGAAAGCACCTGACAGGGGGAGGAGGAGGAGGAGGAGATGCAAGCGCGAGTCAAAGGTCCGAAGGGGGGGAGAGAAAAGGCGCGGATAAAGGAGGGAGGAGGAGAGAGGGCGCGAGTAAAAGAGGCTGTAGTGAGGGAGGGATCATCGGGGAAGGTTAAAGTTGAGGTGGTGGCGGCGGGAGGGGGGAGGAGGGGGATCCCGGGGGGTCGTTGCCGGGGTACTGCACCTTGCCCCCCCCCCATCGCCCGCGCCCACGGGCGCCCTCTCTGGGGCTCTCTCCTTTTCCGTTCCCGCCTCTTCCACCCCTCACTTTCACTGTCATTCTCACCTCGTTTTCATTCACTCTCAGGCCCTTTCTCCTTCCTCCTTCCTCCTCCTACTCCTACTTCTATTCCTATTCCTATTCATATTCCTCCTACTTCTCCTTCTTCTTCTTCTTCTTCTTCTTCTTCTTCTTCTTCTTCTTCTTCTTCTTCTTCTTCTTCTTCTTCTTTTTCCTTTTTCCCTACCTCCTCCCCCTCCCCCTTCCCCCTTCTCCTTCTCCTTCTCCTTCCCCCCTCCCCCTTCTCCCTTCTCCTCTTCCTCTTTCCCCCCCCCCTTCCCTTTCCCCTTCTTCCTCCCCTTCCTTCCTCCCATTCTCTCCTCCATTCCTCCCTTCTCCCATTCCTCTTCCCCCCATTCCTCTTCCTCCCATTCCTTTCCTTTTTCCCCTTCTCTTCCTCCCATTCCTCTTCCTCCCATTCCTCTTCCTCCCCCTTCCTCTTCCTCCATTTCCTCTTTTTCCTTTTCCCCTTCTACTCACCTTACTACCCCACCTGCTCCTTCCCTCTCCTCCCCCCTTCCTTTCTCCCCCACATTCCCATCTCTTTTTCTTTCTGTTCCTATTTCTTTCTCTTTCTCTTTTAGCCTCATTTCTTTCCCTGCCTCCCCCCTTGAGCTCCCCCCCCCCCCCCCCTCCTCCCCCCCCCCCTCCCCCCTCCACCCTTTTCCATCCCTACTCCTCTTTCCCCCAAATCTCCTCCCATCTTACCTTTCTCCCCCCCCTTTTTCACCTTCTCCCTCTGCCTCTCTCCCTCCCCCTTTTCCCCCCCCCCTCCTCCCCCCCCCCCCAAGCTTTCTCTCCTTCCCCCCCACCTTTTCCACCCCTTTTCCCTCTCCCCTATCCCCTCTCCCTTTCCAACCCCTTCTCCCTCGCCCCCCCTCTCTCTCCCTTCCCCCCTTTCCAACCCCCCTCCCCCTCCACTCCTCTTTATATCTTCCCTTCCCCCCCCCTCCCATTTCCCCCTCCTCCTTCCCCTTTCCCCCCCTCCCCCCCCCTTCACCCCCCCCCCCCTCTCCCCCATCCCTCACTCCCACCTCTCCTTCTCCTTCATCCCCCTTTCCCCCTCCCCCCT
>NC_091570.1:5344448-5364448 GCF_042767895.1 Penaeus vannamei
ACACCCACACCCACACACCCACACACCCACACACCCACACACCACATACCCACACTCCATACACTCCATACCCATACACCCACACACCATACACCCATACACTGGCACCACACCCATACACCCACACCCACACCCATACACCCATACACCCACACCCGATACACCCACACCCATACACCCACACCCACACCCATACACCCACACCCACACCCACACCCACGCCCACACCCACACACCCACGCCCACGCCCAAGCACACACACACACAAACGCACATCCACACGCCCACGGCCGCGCACACGCCCCGCCCTCGCCCCTCAATTCTGTTTACGCAGGGCGATCATTCACAAACAAACCCAGGCTGCTCGAACACCGCCTGCACTTGCCGCGGGAGAGAGAAATAATAAGAGACGAAAAAAAAAGGGGCGAAGAAAAAAAACGCCTCACGCCCCTCATCGCCGCCCGAAAGAATGCGATATCTCCCTCAATCACATCCTTAATCACTCGGCAATATCTTAAAAACCCCGCGGCGATAAGAGGCCGCGTGCAGCTGTGAGGCCGCAATAACACGCGTGGAGAGAGTTGTAGCGCGCCTAACGAGCGTAAGAGGAACATCAACACCGCCTCAATGGCACGACTGTCCCGCCAAACAACTTTCCTCGTATCAATTAACCGCGCCTCCCCTCCTCCTCCTCCCCTGGCCTGTTCTCGCCCACTTCCTCCCCCTTCCCTGCCTTGCTCTTTCCCTTCCCCTTCCCTCTACCTCGCCCTTCCTTCTATTACTCCTGCACTTCCCCTCTCCCCCTCACGCCCCTGCTCCTTCCCCTCCCCTCACTTATCCTCCCCTTCCTACCCTTCCCCTCACCCTACTGCCCTTCCCCTTCCCCAACCGTCAACTTCCCCCTCCTCCTGCCCCATCCCCACCCCCTAGACCCGCCTGCGAGTGCACTTCTCGGTACGGCCGTCAATTGGCGCTGGCTTCTTTTCTGCTGCTCCCGGGCCTGTGGTCTGGCGACGGGCGCGTGGGCGGATGGGGGCCAGCAGGGGGAGGGGGAGAGGGATGAAAGGAAGGGAGGAGGAGAGGAGGAGGGAGGAGGAGGAGGAGGGAGGAAGAGGGAGGAAGGGAAAGGGAGGGAGGAAGAGGAAGGAAGGAAGAAGGGAGGGGAGGAGGAGGGAGAGAGGAAGGAAGAGAAGGAAGGAGGGAGGGAGAGGGAAGGAAGGAGAGGGAGAGGGTGAGGGAAGGAGAGAGAGAGAGAGAGAAAGAGAGAGAGAGAAACAGACAGACAGACAGACAGAGACATACACACAGTAACAGAAACAGGTGAAGGGCGCTGAGGCTGGAAGACGTGAGCGCGAAAGACGAAGGCTAAGATGCATGACCTGGCAACTTGCATGACGAGAAGAAACATCAAGAGGCGAGAGTCGACGGCGGCAACAGCTCCCGGAGCCACGAATTGTCTCCAACGGAAAACACGATTTAGCGAACGAGAGGCATTGAGCGCCTACCAAGCAAGATATTGTTTACTCACCATTACTAATTCTCTTTCTCCTTTCCTTTCCCTCTCTCCTCTCCCTCTCTCCCTCTCCTCTCCCTCTCTCCCTTCATCTCTCCTCCTCCTTCTCCTTCTCCTCTCCCTTCCTTCTCTTCTCCTTCCTCCTTTCCCTTTCCCTTATCCTTCTTTTCCATCTCTCTCCCTCTTCCATCCTCCCTCTCTCCTCTCTCTCTCTCTCTTCCTTTTCTCTCTCTTTCCTTTCTCCTCTTCCTCTCCCCCTTACCTCTCAAATTATTTTCCACTCACTCACTCACCCATTCTCCCTCTCTCTCACTTTCCCTTTCTCCCTTTCTCCTTTTTTTTCTTTCTTTCATTGCCAATTCCATCGCCGTCCTATCCCCCCCCCCCCCGTGCTGCCACCAAGCTGCCCGAAGTTGGGTTCAAGGGAAGGGGTTCAAGGTTCGAATCCGATCGCCCGTTTTCTTTGTCGAGTACTGTCCCGGTGCGCCTAAAATGAGCTGCCGATGGTCCTTATCAGTTTAAGAAACGGAATAGGACACAGAACATGTTGCCACTCGCGATGGAACAGCACTAAAAAATCTGCAACGAGGGGAATTGAAATGGGAAACGCCAATGATATTTATAAAAATATATATATATATCGAAGCGTCAATGAGTTAAAAATATATATATATCGAAGCGCCATTGAGATTCAAAAATAATCGACGCGCCAAATGAGATTCAAAAAAAATATATCATAGCGCCAATGAGATACAAAAAGTAATCGAAAATAACAAAAAAGTAATTCTGATTCGCCCGCGCGAGTGATAGCGTCGCTGGCTGTCTGTTTAGAAAACTATGCTCGCCGGGAACACGACAGAAATGGCCAGCCTTGCATATCCGCTTCCGTTCGTCTTCCTCTCCCCGCCGTGCAGTTCGCTCCGAAAGGGGATCGCCGTTGTCCTTCGCGGTCCTGCTTTCTGGCGCAGGCGAAGGGAGCCAGGGCGAGGCGCTCTCGGCCGAGGAGGGAGGGCGAGGGCAAGAGGTGGGCAAGGCTTTCCCTGATGACGGGCATCGGGCAGCCGCTGAGGTGTTTACACTTGCTTGTTTATAGCAGCGATGCACGGTATTGCCGCAGCCGCCCTCTCGCCGCAGCCGGGATAAACACGGGTCGGAGAAAGGCCTAAACAGCGCTCCCCCGCGCCTTCGCTCCCGTGACGTCAGGGGGAGCAGCTCGCGAGTGCTAATCGCGTGCTTTCGTAATGCTATTATTACCGCCGCACACGTGTGTCGTAACGTCCCGCCGCGTCCTTGAGACTCCTCCTTTAGAACTCCCTTCGCCCGATTAATCAAGAAACAAACACAATGCATACCGACACGCGATTAGGGTCCGTTCGGCGGGCCGTGACGTCAGGAGCGCAGCGTTGCCAATTGCTGCGTTCCGTCGCGCCGAACATCTCGACTCGTCGCAGCAGCCGCAGTCGACGGCTGTCCGGCGGCACGAGAGCCTTTCTGACGGCGCCGTGCCAGCCACCAGGGCCTGGCGGGGCACGGCAGCGGCACGGCAGGGCGAGGGGCGAGGCGCGGTAACAGCGGCGGTGGTCGAAGCCCGCCGAGCCCTTCGGACGAACGCCGTCACTCCAGGAACTGTTGCTAGCGTCATGCTCCGTCAAGGGCCAGCGAGGCCGCGCTTGCTTCTTTCATTGCCCATGGCTGCGGCCGCGCCCGCCCCTGCCACCGCCTCACCGGGCACCCGTTTCCAAAAACCTCTTCCCTGTCAAGCCACCTCGGCCAATGCCACTTGACAGGCTCACACTCCACATCCTCCCCTACTTAGCCACCAACACCCTCTCTCCTTCTTCCCCTCCACCTCCTCCTCCTTGTCCTCTCCCCCACCCCCACCTCCCCTCCCTCCCTCCCTCCCTCCTCCCTCCCTCCCTCCCTCCCTCCCTCCTCCTCCCTCCCTCCCTCCCTCCCTCCCTCTCTCTCTCTCTCACTTTCCACGCCACCCACACAAGGCACAAGTCTCCTGCCCGTCCTCCCCTCCCCGCCACCACTCACCAATTGCCACTCCGCTCCAGGCCCCCATCCTCCCCTACGCCCACCACCCCCGTCCCCTAAACGCCCCACCCCCCACCTGTCCCGACAGGTGCCCCCTGGCCCTACCCCCGCCTCGCTCCCTCCAGCAGAGACCCACACCGCGGCAGGAGCCCTGCCCCTCCCCCGCACCCCCGCCCCCCAGCTCCCCCGCCGTCGATGGGAAGCGAGGGGTCCCCGGCGGCGGCTCCCATATCTCCCGCCGGGGAAATGGAGTCTCCCTCCCTCCCTCCCTCGCTCGCTCGCTCCCCCAGGCCCGCCGCCTGGGGGGGGGGGAGGTATCGGGTTTCTGTTTCGTACCTGAAAGGTGCGACTGTAGTCTATGCACGCATATGCAAACACGAAAGCATGCATGTGCACTCACACGTACACACACTCATTGTCACACTCACGCACGCACGCACGCACGCACGCACACAAACACACACACACACACACACACACACACACACACACACACACACACACGCACACACACGCACACGCCTCCTTAGCACGCCGTGTAGTGATACCTAGCGCAGTGACACCGAACCCCTCGCGCAAAAAGCAAACAAACACGCAAAGTACAAACAAACTCCCAATATTAATCCTGTGAGTCACGGAATCCTCTCCCGCTCCGTCATGCAGTCGAGCGTGACGGGGCCGAAGGGGGAACTCCAGCCCGCGCTTGGGGGACGCCCTGGGAGAAGCGCGGGCGGCGGGGGGCCTGGGGCATCGCGTGCGGGGGGGGCATCGCGCGGGGGGGCTGCAGGGCATCTGGCGCGGGCGGCGGGGGGCCTGGGGCATCGCGCGGGGGGGGGGGCCTGGGGCATCGCGCGGGGGGGGGCCTGGGGCATCGCGCGGGGGCTGGGGCATCCGCGCGGGGGGTCATAATCATCATCGTCGTTGTCGTCGTCGCCTTCATCATCACCACTGCCAACGTCATCACCATCATTGTCAACACTGCCGTCATCGAGGAGGGAGCACGAAGGGAGAGACAAATAAGGAAGGTAGAGAGAGGGGGAAATGGTGAATGCGAGGAAGAAGGGGAAGGGGGAAAAAGAGAGGAAAAGGGTGAACATGGAAGGAGGGAAAGGGAAAAGGGAGACGATGATGATGATGATGGTGATCATGATGATCATGGTGGCGGTGGCGGTGGTGGTGATGGTGATGGTGATGATGATGATGATGATGATGATGATGATGATGATGATGATGATGATGATGATGATGATGATGATGATGATGATGACGACGACGACGACGATGAGGAAGAGTTAGGGCAGGAGATAAAGAAATAAAAGCAGAGGGAGAAACAAGATGATGAAAAGGAGGGAAAAAGGAGGAGGAAAAGAAGGACGAGGAGGAAAAGAAGGACGAGGAGTGAGGAGGAGGAGGAGGAGGAGGAGGAGGAGGAGGAGGAGGAGGAGGAGGAGGAGGAGGAGGAGGGTCCGAGGGGATAGAGGACGCGAGAAGGAAGGCTGCAGGTCAAGTGGATAATATTTCCTGGCTGGTGGAGCGCCGATGAGGTGTTGGGTCAAGAGTGGCACGGGGTGGGGGTAAAGGGGGTGGGAGTAGGGGGTCAGTAGGGGGTCAGTTGATGGGGGGGGGGTAGGTGACTATCGTACGTAGACGGACATTGTAGGACAGGAGGGTGCAGCTTGGGGGTTGTAGTTTAAAGTGAGGGTGTTGGCAGGGTGCAGGTTGGGGGTTGTAGGAGAGGGAGATGTAGGTAAAATGGGGGTTGTAGGTGAGGATGAGGTAGGGGGTTGTAGGTGAGGGTGTAGATGAGGGTGTAGGTGGGGGGTTGTCAGGTGAGGGTAGGTGAGAAGTAGGTAGGGGTGCTGTAGGTGAGGGTGTAGGTAGGGGTTGTACAGGTGAGCGGTGTAGGTAGGGGGTTGTAGGGTGAGGGTGGTGTAGGTAGGGGGGTTGTAGATGAGGGTGTTGGTGAGGAGTGTTAGGTTGTAGGTAGTGGGGTCGTAGGTGAGGGGTGTAGGTTGTAGGTAGGGGGTCGTAGGTGAGGCGGTGTAGGTAGGGGGTTGTAGATAAGGGTGTAGGTAGGGGGGTTGTAGGTGAGGGTGTAGGTTGTAGGTGTAAGGGTAGTAGGTAGGGGGTCGTAGGTGAGGGTGTTGGCAGAGGGTGTAGAGAGTAGGGGGTTGTAGGAGGGGGGTGCTGTGGGTAGGGGGTCGTAGGAGGGGGGTGGCTGTGGGTAGGGGGTCGTAGGAGGGGGGTGTTGGTAGGAGTGTAGGTAGGAGGTTGTAGGTGTGAAGGTGTTGGCAGAGTGTAGGTAGGGGGTTGTAGGAGGGGGGTGTTGTGGGTAGGGGGGTGTAGGTGAGGGTGTTGGTAGGGGCGTGTAGGTAGGAGGTTATAGGTAGCTATCATAGGGAAGGCGATGTGCAGGCGAGGGGTTGTAACCCGGGGTCGTAGGTGGTGGGTAAGTGGGGGACTGTGGGTAGGGGGGCGGTGAAAAGGAGGCAGGGGTATGAGGTAGGTAGGGGGGTAGGAGAGATATGGGTAGTGGGCGGTAGGAGAGAGGGGTGGGGGTAGGGGATAGAGAGAGAGGGGTAGGAGGGTAGGGAGAGAGGGGTAGGGAGTAAGAGAGAGGGGTAGGGGATAGGAGAGAGGAGGTGAGTAGGGGTAGGAGAGAAGGAGTGAGAGGAGTAAGAGAGAGGGTTAGGGGAGTAGGAGAGAGGCAGAGGGTAGGGAGTAAGAGAGAGGGGTAGGGGATAGATAGGTAGGGGTAGGAGTGAGGGTATGGGGCAGGAGAGAAGGGTATAGTAGGAGAGAGGTAAGGGGGGGTAGGGGATAGAAAAAGAGAGGGTAGGAGGGATAGGAGAGAAGGGTAGGGGTGGGTAGGGAGAGAGGGTGGGGTGGTAGGGGGTTAGAGACAGGGTGGAGGATAGAGATAGGGGTAGGGGGTAGGAGAGAGGGGTAGGGGGTAGGAGAGAAGGGTAGGGGGTAGGAGAGAGGGGTGGGGGGTAGAAAGGGATAGGATAGGAGGAGAGAGGTGGGTAGGGGATAGGAGGAGAGGGGTGGGGTGTAGGGGGATAGGAGAGAGGGTAGGGGGACAGGAGAGAGGGTGGGGGAGAGGAGAGAGGGTGAGGTATAGGACAGGCACTGACAGGAGAGAGGGCAGGGGGATAGAGAATGCGTAGGGACAGAGAGTAATAGGAGGTAGGAGAGAGGAGTAGAGGTCAGGGAATTAGAATAAGGCAAATAGAAAAGGGGAGAAAAGTAGACTAGGAGGAGAGGAAAATAAGAAATGACAGTTACAAGGGGTAAATTGATAAAAAGGGCGAGGGAAGACGAAAGAAAAACATTTAAAGCAATAATAGTGGTAGTCGTAGGAATAATTTTGCAGTTATCACCACTACTACTACGGCTACCAACAGCATCAACTACAAAAATAATAGTAATCATAATAACAACAATAGTAATAACAATATCTAAGATAATAATACTAACAATAATAATAACAATGATAATAATAATAATAATAATAATAATAACAATACTAATAATTATTATTATTATCATTATTATTATAATGATGATAATGTTAACAACAATAATAATAACAATATACTACTACTACTACTACTACTACTAATAATAATAATAATAACAGCAATAATAACAATTATAACAATAACGATGATGATGATGACGAAAACCAACATACAGTAATAACAGTAACAAATAAGGAAAATGTCAATAACAACATATGCAATAGTCTACCATTATCCAATCTAATCTAACCTGAAATCTACCGTGAATATTCAACTGCCAGAATTTCCTCCCCAGCATCTCATCTCCTCATTCAGTATCCAGTATCTCCTCATCTTCCCAGCATTTCCTCATCTCCCCAGCATCTCCTCATTTCTCAACTAATCACTCCAGCATCTCATCTTGTCTCCCCAACATCTCCTCATATCCCCAGCATCTCATCTTCCCATCTTCCCAGCATCTCATTTCTCAATATCTCATCTCCCCAGCATCTCATTTCTCATAATCTCTCCAGCATCTCATCTCCTCAGCAGTTCAACTCTCTAGCATCTCATTTCTCAATATCTCATTTCCCAAGCATTTCCTCATTTCTCAATTTCTCATCATCTCTCCATCATCTCATCTCCCCAGCAGCTCAACTCAACAGCATCTCATCTCCCCAACATCTCCTCATCTCCCCAGGATCTCCACATCTCCCAGCATATCTTTATATCCTCACCCCAGCATCTCCTCATCTCTCGAGCATCTCCTCATCTCCTCAGCATCTCTACATCTCCCAGCATCTCTCCATATCCTCATCCCAGCATCTCCTCATCTCCCGAGCATCTCCTAATCTACCTCATCTCCTCATCTACCTGGATCTCCTCATCTACCTCATCTCCTCATCTAGCATCTACATCCACCGCAAACCGCCAAGAAATTTTAGCAATAAAAATAAATATATGATAAAACAAATAAATAAATAATAAACTAATAAATAAAATAAAATAACGATAAAATCCAATCGCCAACTGACAGACAAACAAATACGACCGAAAACGTGATACGAAGGTGATACGAACGGTAAATAAGAGACACATGCGCGAAACGAAAAGAAAAGTGACAGATTTTTTTCAAAACAGTAGGGAGAAGGAGGGGAGGAGGGGAGGGAGGAAGGGAAGCGAGAAGGGAGAAAAAATATAAGTCTTCATAAATAGAGAATAGGGGGTTCGGGAGAGGCAGAGAGGAAAATGAGAGAGAAGCAACGGGATTGAAACGACATAGAAAAGGGAGAATGCGAAGAAGAGAGAGAGAGAGAGAGAGAGAGAGAGGGAGGGAGGGAGGGAGGGAGGGAGGGGGGGGTAGGTAGGCAGGTATGGAGGGAGGGAGGGAGGGGGGAGAGAGAAGAGAGAAGAGAGAAGAGAGAGAGAGAGAGAGAGAGAGAGAGAGAGAGAGAGAGAGAGAGAGAGAGAGAGAGAGAGAGAGAGAGAGAGAGAGAGAGAGGGAGAGGGGGGGAAGTAAAAAAGAAATAAAAGAAGGGAGAGAAAGAGAGAGCGAAAGGGACAAGATGACGAAAAGATCGTACATAAAAATAAGGAGGGAACGAACGGAAAAGTGAAAAATTGGAAAAGATTGAGAAGGAATGAGAAAGTATAAAAATGGTGGAGGAAGAGAGAGCGGGCGGATGAAGAGCGAGAAACGAGAGAATGGTATTAGAGAAAAAAGAGGAAGGAAGACAGAGAAAAGAGGCCGAGGAATACCAAGAAGGGTGAGCAAAGGGTGAAGCAAGGAGAGGAGCAGGAGGAGGAGGGAGAGGAGGAGGGGGAACTCCAACAAAAGTGTGATGCGTCTCCTTATCTTAGTTCCGGCGGAGGTGCGCCAACATCGACCTCTACGCCGAAGGGAGGGCAGAGGGAGGAAGAAGGGAGGGCGGGATGAAGGCAGGATGAAGGCGGAGGGAAGGCGGAGTGGAGGTGGAGGGAGGGCGGAGTGGAGGCGGAGGGAGGAAGAGGAGAAGGCGGAAGGAGGGCGGAGTAAAGGTGGAGGGAGGGCGGAGTGGCGGTGGAGTGGAGGGCGGGGTGGAGGTGGAAGGAAGAAGAAGAGAAGGCGGAGGGAGGGCGAGAAGAAGGCGGAAGGAGGGCGGAGTGGAGATGGAGGGAAGGTGGAGGGATGCCAGAGGGAGCGGGGAGGCAAGAACGAGAGTCTTGCCCACACGACCAAGATCACCCTAAATACCTCAAAGGAAAAACACTTCCCCATCACGATCCATCAAACTTACGAAGGAAAAAAAAATCACAAAATCACGGGCTCTCGAACTCCCTAAAACTCAGAAGGAAGTAAAATAATAACAGAAACCACAACCTTTAACCTCGGTCGGGGACGAAAACCTTACTGAAGCGCTCTCCCCGCACCTGCCTCGGTCCCAGTAGAACCCGACGTGTGTGTCTCAATGCCCTCAGCCAGAACCGTTTTTTCTTGGCCGTCACTCGCGCGAAAAAAAAGACACCAAAAGATAAAAAACAAAGACGCTAAAAGAAAAAAAAAAGACGCCAAAATAAATAAAAACAAAGACGCGAAAAGAGAGAAAAAACAAAGGCGTCAAAATACACACCAGGAAAATCTTCGCGGCAGACATCCGGGACGATGCGGGACGCCCAACAAGCGACCGCAAACAAACAGAGGCAGACGCAAGCACACGGGGAACCCCCTCGGGACCTATGTCATCAAGGTCGCTTTGCTTTCCGTAACCGGCTCCTCTCCGTACCACCTCGACCCTCCCCTCGGCTTTCCCACCCCACCCGCCCCCTCCCCTCCCCTCCCCTCCACCTTCCTCAAACACCCACCCTACCCCCCTTCCTGCAACGCTCCCACCCTACCCACCCTCTCCCCTGCTGTCTCCACAAACACCCACCCTACCCCCCTTCCTGCAACGCCCCCACCCTACCCGCCCTCTCCCCCTGCCCTCTCCACAAACACCCACCCTACCCCCCTTCCTGCAACGCCCCCACCCTACCCGCCCTCTCCCCCTGCCCTCTCCACAAACACCCACCCTACCCCCCTTCCTGCAACGCCCCCCCCCATCACCTTTGTTCTGACGCCCCCCCCCACCCCCACCCCCACCCCCCGCCCCCTCCCTCCAACTTCCCTGACATAACCAATGCGTTTCGACCCGCCATCTAGCTTTGATATCCGTGTCTCCTCGAGATGTCTCTCTCTTGCCTATCTCCAACGCCGACTCTCTCAACGTAAGGACTGAGAAGTGTTTGCAGGAGGTATTCGTGCTAAATAGGGAAAAAAGGAACACGCAAAAGAGAAGAGAGAGAGAAGAGAGAAGCAAATAAAAAATCTTAAAAGCAGCATAAACAACAAAGAGGGAACACGTAAAAGAGAAGAGAAGAGAAGAGAAGAGAGAGAGAGAGAGAGAGAGAGAGAGAGAGAGAGAGAGAGAGAGAGAGAGAGAGAGAGAGAGAGAGAGAGAGAGAGAGAGAGAGAGAGAGAGAGAGAGAGACAGAGACAGAGACAGAGAGAGAGAGAGAGAGAGAGAGAGAGATGGCGAGAGAGAGAGATGGCGAGAGAGAGAGAGAGAGAGACAGAGACAGAGACAGAGAGAGAGAGAGAGACAGACAGAAGCAAATAAAAATCCTCCAAAGCATCATAATCAACAAAGAGAGAACACATAAAAGAGAAGAGAGAGAGAGAAGCAAATTAAAACCCCTCCAAAACCAGCATAAACAACAAAGAGGAAAAACGAGCTATTAATCACTAAGCTATAGATGTAGCAAAATGTTGGCATGTTTATAAAGTGAGGAGCAGGTGTATCTACATAATGAGTTACGGGTCTGGTTTGTGGCGTCAGTTAATGTTCTGTGGCGAAGTATGGCGTTAGATTCATCATGAATTAGTCATGTCATCAACTCGTTACAGTAACTCGGAAGGTAACTCGTTTTCGTAGTTAATTTTTGTTAAAGGTAACTCGTTTTCGTAGTTATTTTTTTTAAGGTAACTCGTTTTCGTAGTTAATTCTTTTAAAGATAACTCGTTTTCGTAGTTATTTTTTGTTTAAGGTAACTCGTTTTCGTAGTTAATTCTTTTTAAGGTAACTCGTTTTCGTAGTTAATTCTTTTAAAGGTAACTCGTTTTCGTAGTTAATTTTTTTTAAAGGTAACTCGTTTTCGTAGTTAATTATTTTTAAAGGTAACTCGTTTTCGTAGTTAATTCTTTTAAGGTAACTCGTTTTCGTAGTTAATTCTTTTTAAGGTAACTCGTTTTCGTAGTTAATTCTTTTTAAGGTAACTCGTTTTCGTAGTTATTTTTTTTTTAAGGTAACTCGTTTTCGTAGTTAATTATTTTTAAAGGTAACTCGTTTTCGTAGTTAATTCTTTTAAAGGTAACTCGTTTTCGTAGTTAATTCTTTTAAGGTAACTCGTTTTCGTAGTTAATTCTTTTTAAGGTAACTCGTTTTCGTAGTTAATTATTTTTAAGGTAACTCGTTTTCGTAGTTATTTTTTTTTAAGGTAACTCGTTTTCGTAGTTAATTATTTTTAAAGGTAACTCGTTTTCGTAGTTATTTTTTTTTAAGGTAACTCGTTTTCGTAGTTAATTCTTTTTAAGGTAACTCGTTTTCGTAGTTAATTCTTTTAAAGGTAACTCGTTTTCGTAGTTAATTTTTTTTAAAGGTAACTCGTTTTCGTAGTTAATTATTTTTAAAGGTAACTCGTTTTCGTAGTTAATTCTTTTTAAGGTAACTCGTTTTCGTAGTTAATTATTTTTAAAGGTAACTCGTTTTCGTAGTTAATTCTTTTTAAGGTAACTCGTTTTCGTAGTTGATTCTTTTTAAGGTAACTCGTTTTCGTAGTTAATTCTTTTTAAGGTAACTCGTTTTCGTAGTTAATTATTTTTAAAGGTAACTCGTTTTCGTAGTTAATTCTTTTTAAGGTAACTCGTTTTCGTAGTTAATTATTTTTAAAGGTAACTCGTTTTCGTAGTTAATTCTTTTTAAGGTAACTCGTTTTCGTAGTTAATTATTTTTAAAGGTAACTCGTTTTCGTAGTTAATTCTTTTTAAGGTAACTCGTTTTCGTAGTTAATTTTTTTTAAGGTAACTCGTTTTCGTAGTTATTTTTTTTTAAGGTAACTCGTTTTCGTAGTTAATTTTTTTTAAGGTAACTCGTTTTCGTATTTAATTTTTTTTAAAGGTAACTCGTTTTCGTAGTTAATTCTTTTAAAGGTAACTCGTTTTCGTAGCTATTTTTTTTAAAGGTAACTCGTTTTCCTAGTTAATTCTTTTAAGGTAACTCGTTTTCGTAGTTAATTCTTTTAAGGTAACTCGTTTTCGTAGTTAATTTTTTTTAAAGGTAACTCGCTTTCGTAGTTAATTCTTTTAAAGATAACTCGTTTTCGTAGTTAATTCTTTTAAAGGTAACTCGTTTTCTAATTCTTTTAAAGATAACTCGTTTTCGTAGTTTTTTTTTTTAAGATAACTCGCTTTCCTAGTTAATTCTTTTAAAGATAACTCGTTTTCGTAGCGAATTAATTCTTAAAAAAAAAATATCCCGTCGATAAAGCTAAACTTACGCTCGCTGCTATTGTGAGCCGCGGATCATTATCAATAACCAAATATGTTGCCAAGGGAGAGAAGTGTGAGATTCCGAGGGGCCGGGGGGGAGAGGGGGAAGGGGCCGGGGGGAGGGGGAGGGGGAGGGGGAGGGGGGAGGGGGGAGAGAGGGGGCTGAGGGCTCTTGACATGCAAAACCCCCGCCGACACACCCTCAGGGCTCCGGGGCGTAAATCACTCACACTTCTCAAGTTCTGAGCCCAAGTTGTGCTTTCACGTCACTCGTGGGGAGGGCGGGGTGGGGTGAGGACGAGCGGGAGGGGGGTGGTGGGTGCCGGGAGATGAAGAAGATGGGGTGGGGTGAGGGGAAGGGGGAGAGGACGAAGGGGAGGGGTGGTGGGTGCCGGGAGATGAAGAAGATGATGTGGGGTGAGGGCAAATGGGGAGAGGACGAAGGGGGGAGGGGGTAATGGGTGCCGGGAGGTGAAGAAGATGGGGTGGGGTGAGGGGAAGGGGGAGAGGACGATGGGGAGGGGTGGTGGGTGCCGGGAGATGAAGAAGATGATGTGGGGTGAGGGCAAATGGGGAGAGGACGAAGGGGGGAGGGGGTGATGGGTGCCGGGAGGTGAAGAAGATGGGGAGAAAGAAGAGGACAGGAGGAGGAGGGGGAGGATTAGGATGAGAAACGAGGGAGGAAGGAAGAACACGGGGAGAAGTTCAGGAACGAGAGAGACAAGTCCTGGGCTAGGATTGGGAGGAAGAGGAGAGCGGGGGAGAGAGGGAGGAAGAGGAAAGTGGGGGTTGGAGGGAGGAAGAGGAGAGTGGGGGAGGGAGGGAGGGAGGAAGAGGAGAGTGGGGGAGGGAGGAAGAGGAGAGTGGGGGAGGGAATGGGGAAGAGGAGAGTGGGGGAGGGAGGGAGGAAGAGGAGAGTGGGGGAGGGAGGGAGGAAGAGGAAAGTGGGGGAGAGAGGGAGGAAGAGGAAAGTGGGGGAGAGAGGGAGGAAGAGGAGAGTGGGGGAGGGAGGGAGGAAGAGGAGAGTGGGGGAGGGAGGGAGGAAGAGGAGAGTGGGGGAGGGAGGGAGGAAGAGGAGAGTGGGGGAGGGAGGGAGGAAGAGGAAAGTGGGGGAGAGAGGGAGGAAGAGGAAAGTGGGGGAGGGAGGGAGGAAGAGGAGAGTGGGGGAGGGAGGGAGGAAGAGGAAAGTGGGGGAGAGAGGGAGGAAGAGGAAAGTAGGGGAGGGAGGGAGGAAGAGGAGAGTGGGGGAGGGAGGGAGGAAGAGGAGAGTGGGGGAGGGAGGGAGGAAGAGGAGAGTGGGGGAGGGAGGGAGGAAGAGGAGAGTGGGGGAGGGAGGGAGGAAGAGGAGAGTGGGGGAGGGAGGGAGAGGAGAGGAGAGTGGGGGAGAGAGGAAGACAAGGTCGATTCATCTTATTTGCTCTCTAGGAAGAAAACGATAAAGTGAAAGACCGCGCCGCCATTACTATATATCTCCATAAATGGCTCTGGGATACCATTATCAGCGCTATCATCGCCATTGTGCCCGTCACCCCCAGCATCATCACCACTGCCACCCCCGCCATCATCACCCCCCCCCCACCCCCCGGACCTCATCGCAGGAAACAAACACAACAAAAAAAAAAGCGTCGCGTGCTGTCCTTCCTTTTGTTTACCTTCCGCGTCCTTCCCGCGAGAAAACAGCTGATCGCTTTCCTCCCGCCTGACCTCAGCTGGGCGTTCCCCGAGGCTGTTTTCCCGCGTCACGGATCCTGCTGCGGGAGGGTGTGATCTGGGTGTTACCTTTCTCCTGTCGCGTCTCATTTCCACTTCTAATTCCTCGATTTACGTAATTATTATTCCTCCTACTTCCTCCAGTTATTCCTTGCTTCTTCCTCCTCCTTCTTCCTCCAGTTATTCCTCCTCCTTCTTCCTCCTGTTATTCCTTGCTTCTTCCTCCAGTTATTCGTCTTCCTTCTTCCTCCAATTATTTCTCCTTCTTCCTCCAGTTATTTCTCCTTCCTCCAGTTATTCCTCCTCCTCCTTCCTCCAGTTATTCCTCCTTCCTCCAGTTATTCCTCCTCCTTCTTCCTCCAGTTATTCCTTCTCCTTCTTCCTCCAGTTATTCCTTCTCCTTCTTCCTCCAGTTATTCCTCCTCCTTTCTCCTCCTTCTTCCAGTTATTCCTCCTCCTTCTTCCTCCAGTTATTCCTTCTCCTTCTGTCTCCAGTTATTCCTTCTCCTTCTTCCTCCAGTTATTCCTTCTCCTTCTTCCTCCAGTTATTCCTCCTCCTTCTTCCAGTTATTCCTCGTCCTTCTTTCTCGTTATTCCTCGTCCTTCTTTCTCCAGTTATTCCTCCTCCTTCCTCCAGTTATTCCTCCTTCCTCCAGTTATTCCTCCTCCTTCTTCGTCCAGTTATTCTTCCTCCTTCTTCCTCGAGTTATTCCTCCTCCTTCTTCTTCCGGTTATTCCTCCAGTTATTCCTCCTACTATTTTCTCCTCCTTCCTCCAGTTATTCCTCGTCCTTCTTCCTCCAGTTATTCCTCCCCCTTCTTCCTCCAGTTATTCCTCCTCCTTCTTCCACCAATTATTCTACTTGCTTCTTCCTCCAATTATTCATCCTCCTTCTTCCTCCAATTATGTTTCCTCCTTCCACTGCTTTCTTGCCTTCTTCCTCGTTGCACCGGTTCCTATTGTATTTTCTATTGCTCAATCGTCATTCTTCCTTGTTCTCCTTATTCCACCTTCCCCCTTATTCTCCCTAATCCGCATTCGCCTGTGTTCTTCTCATCCCACCTACATCTTCCTCTCCGCCCCCTATTTATCCTCTCTTACTCTTTGTCCTAAGTTTTATTCCTTATCTTTTTTCACTCTTCCCTCCTTTCCAGGCCAGTTGCCCTTCAACCTCAATTCCTTGCCTTCGGTTTTTCTCGTTTTTTTCGGTTTAACTCGGGATGGGTGGGGGTGGGTGGGGATGGGGGGTTGCCTCGGGTTCTCTCGGATTCTCTCGGTTTCTCTCGGATTCTCTCGGTTTCTCTTGGGTTCTCTCGGATTCTCTCGGGTTCTCTCGGATTCTCTCGGGTTCTCTCGAGTTCTCTCGGTTTCTCTCGGATTCTCCCGGTTTCTCTCGGATTCCCTCGTGTTCTCTCGGTTTCTCTTGGATTCTCCCGGTTTCTCTCGGATTCTCTCGGGTTCTCTCGGTTTCTCTTGGATTCTCCCGGTTTCTCTCGGATTCTCCCGGTTTCTCTCGGTTTCTCTTGGATTCTCCCGGTTTCTCTCGGTTTCTCTCGGATTCTCTCGGGGCCACACACAGGATCGCGTCTTGATTTAAACTTCAGCCAAAGTTAGATCTCGTGCTTCCAGTACAGGGCCTGCCTTACCTCTCAGGGGGCAGGAGAAGGATAGAAGATGATGATGATGATGATGATGATGATGATGATGATGATGATGATGATGATGATGATGATGATGATGATGATGATGATAATAATGACAATAATAATAATAAAAATATTAATGATAATAATAATAATTATAATAATAACAACGATAATGATAATAATGATGATGATAATTATAATAATAATAATGAAAACAACAATAACGATAACGATAACGAAAACAGTAACAATAATAATAATAATGATTAACAATAACAATAGCAATAAACAATAACAATAATAATAACAATAATAATAATAACAACAATAATAAAACAACAAGTGATAATAATGCTAATAACAATACAAATAACAATAATAATGATGATAATAATAATAATAATGATAATAATCACAATGCTAATAATAATGATAACAACAATAATAATCACAATGCTAATAATAATGATAACAACAATAATAATAACAATAATGACAATAATAAAAATAAGAATAAGAATAATAGCCAGAAGAATAAAAGAAGAAACAAAAGAAAAACAATGGCAATACTAATAGTAATAACAATACCAATAACGATAATAATGAGAAGAGAAGTACAAGAATAACAACATTAATAATCTACCTTTATCAAATTATACAAAATTATCCAGTGTAGCGGCAGAGAAATAATAAATACTAATAATATCAATACAAACTTAAAAAGCAACAACAATATGAAAAAAAACAATGACAAGAGCAAAATTCAGTACTAATAATTCCTTTATTTATCCATCATACTCATCATCATCATCCTTGTCCTTCCAAGGAATCCTCTTTTTAAACACGCAGGAATAACAATTATGTCATCATCATCATCATCATCATCATCATCACTATTATTATAGAAATAACAATAATGCTAATAAGTTTTAAAATCTATTATCATTATCATTATCATTATTACTACAAAAACAACAATAACGATAATAAAAAAAAAAAAAATCAAGCCCCCCCCCCTCCGGACTTCCTCTCCGTTCCCGGCAAAAAGCGACGCATTCCAGAAATTCCAACGCCTCGCCATTCCTACGAAAGCAACGCGAGACGGAGGATCACGTACCCCATGGGCGGCCTTAACGAGAACCTCTGCCCACGCCCAACCCCGCCCGCGCCAGGCCTCCTCCCCCCCCGCCCACGCGCCCACCGGCTGTCACCCTCGTCAAAGCCTGGGAGATTGGGCCGGACGCTTGGCTCGCCGAGGCTCAGCCGGAAATGGAATGGGGCAATGATGATGGTGATGATGATATGATGATGGTGGTGATGATGATGATGATGATGATGATGATGATGATGATGATGATGATGGTGGTGGTGGTGGTGATATGATGATGAGAATGAGGCAATGATGATGATGATATGATGATGAGAATGAGGCAATGATGATGATAAGATGATGAGAATGAGGCAATGATGATGATGATATGATGATGAGAATGAGGCAAAGATGATGATGATGATGATGGTGGTGATGGTGGTGATATGATTGATGATGATGGTGATGGTGTGAGGATGGTGATGGCGATGAAGATGATGGTGATCATGATCATTATGAAAATAATGACATTAACTATAGTGATAATATTAATGATAATGACAATAATAATCACAATGACAGCAACAACAACAATGATAATAATAAAAATAATAATGAGGAGGAGGAGGAGGAGGAGGAGGAGGAGGAGGAGGAGGAGGAGGTGGAGAAGAAGAAGAAGAAGAAGAAGAAGAAGAAGAAGAAGAAGAAGAAGATAATCGAAAGGACATACGAAAGTTTAGCTTACACAACTTAACCACACATTGAAACAATTGAGAGTAGGCCTACATCTCTACCGCACGGATATACAACAAGAATAATCTAAATCTAGGCCTACAAGACTTTACCACATAAATAATTGATGCCATTGTACCATTTTACCGTAAGTATACATCGATCGTAGGCCTACATCGCTCTAAGAATCTATGGATCTGAGTTTGAGTCGACAGTTATTTCCGGCAAAAGGTTACCAAGCTGAAAACAGTCGAGAAACGCTGCTCATGAACTTGCCTTCCTGTCTCGCCCTTCCTCTTGCTTTCACCCTTACTCTTACTTTTAGTTTTACTCTCTCTTTATCTCTGTCTGTCTCTGTCTCACTTTATCTATCTCTATTTCTATCTATCTCTATCTCTATCTTTATTTCTATCTATCTATCTCTCTCTCTCTGTCGGAGTTTCAAGCGCCGCAGAGTCTGTTTCCTCCTCCTCCCCGACCCCCCCCCCTTCTCCATACCCCCAATCTCTGAAATCAAACCAACTTGCGATACGGGCACTCGAGACAAGGAAATAAACACTCGGTTGACCTGATAAAAAAGGGTCACAGTCAAACCCAACTCCAGTTCCTAATCTTATCACGGCCTGAGCGGGCGAGCCGGGACTGTCACTCGCTCATCAAAGATGCAAGGGATCGATCCCCGCCGTGACTCCCGCCCCGTGCGTACCCGGAAGCGGCCGCCGGCGTCGCCTCCACTCCGATCGGGCCGAGTTGTGTACGAGCACGTAACGTAAAACGGAGCTGGGAGGAGCCCGGACAGAGCGCCCTCTGTAGCCCCGGCTGCGAGCGCGGCGACGCGACGGGATACTCCAAATGACGCGCCTTCTCGCTCCTGCGTCCGTCGCCTCCCTCCTCGGGGACACGCACGAGGAGAGAGAGGCGGCACGGCGCTCCTGCCATTCACACCCCGTCGGTGTGCATCCTAAACAGCTCGTGCATGACCGACCGACAGACGAACAAACCGAATGGCCGACGTCTATCTCGAAATCCGCACGGAAATCACCCGACGTCGTCTGGAGGCGGTGACGGTACAAACCGCGCGTGGCAGAGGGGCGTCGAAGAAGCCCTCCTCCGCCGAAGGAGAGACGGCAACTTGGCCCTCAATCCCCGCCATCCACCCCTGCCTCCGTGCCATCCACCTGCTCCGAATTCTCCCGCTCGAGTGAAATCTCCTCGTTCCAAAAGCTGACCAAAAGGCCACGCGATCGCCAGCTGACTTTGACTTCCGTAGCGTCATATTACTCCCTGAGGCCATTTATAGATTAAATGGCCTCCGTCAACCTGGGGTTCATTTTCAATCGGCATTACTCAAAACGCATTAACCTCTTCCTCATTCTTCCAAAGGTCCAACGTACAACCTTCCTGATTACTGATTACTGATCTCTATCGCTCTAGATATCCTATCACGCATACCCTCTTTAGACCACCATGGATGAAAAAAATACACGACAACAACAAGAGAAACAGGTTTTAGTTTTATTTCCTTTACATAACAAAGCAAAGGTAATAATGATGATGATACGTAAATAATAATAACAATAATAAAATAAATAATAAATATGATGACATTAATAATTATTATTATTATCATTATTATCACCATTATATCTACAATAATGACAATAATAATAATAAAAATAATCATAATCATAATAATAATAACAACAATAAAGATGGTAACAATAATAACAACAATAATGATGGTAACAATAATAATAACAACAGCAATACTACTAATAATAATTACAATAATAAAAATAATGATAATAATAATATTAGCAATAAAAATAATCACAATAATAACTAGAATAATAATAAGAATATTACTACTAATAATAATAATAATAACAACAGTAATAACAATAATAATAATAATAACAACAACAACAACAATAATCAGGGCTCGTACGGGCCCTGGAATTATGGAAAATCCTGCAAATATTTCTATCTCAAAACCTGGAATATCATGGAATTCTGTTTTAAAGTCTGGAAAATCAAGGAAATTTAGTATTTGCGTCTTTCAAAAGTTTAAAAGTATAAATTTGATTTGTGTCAATTTATATTCTGAGAAAGTCTTCAGAAAGAAATCAAATCAAATATCGGAAGACTGAGGTAACTGAGTGAAAAGTTGAAAAATGACATGACCGAAATTGATACATGCTGA
>NC_091570.1:5369448-5384448 GCF_042767895.1 Penaeus vannamei
AAAAAAGATAGATTGGAACCTGACGGAGAAAAGAATGAGAGAAAGATGAAAGGGGAAGTGAAGGAGGGACTCAAAGGAGGAAATAACTCACAATGGAGACGCGTCGACCATCTTAAAGGGTAAAATAAACGACGAAGAGGAAAACGAAAACGAAAAGGGAAAGACAAAGAAAGAAAGGAGATAAATAAGGACGAGACAAGAGGAAAGAGAAAGAAAGGAGATAAATAAGGACGAGACAAGAGGAAAGAGAAAGAAAAAAGGAGAGACATAAGGACGAGACAAGAGGAAAGAGAAAGAAAGGAGATAAATAAGGACGAGACAAGAGGAAAGAGAAAGAAAGGAGATAAATAAGGACGATACAAGAGAAAAGAAAGAAAAAAGGAGATAAATAAGGACGAGACAAGAGAAAAGAAGAAAAAAAAGGAGATTAATAAAGACGAGACAACAGGAAAGAGAAAGAAAAAAAGACATAAATAAGGACAAGGCAATATGAAAGAGAAAGAAAGAAAGGAGATAAATAAGAACGAGACAAGAGGAAAGAGAAAGAAAAAAAGGAGAGACGTAAGGACGAGACAAGAGGAAAGAGAAAGAAAAAAAGACATAAATAAGGACAATGCAATATGAAAGAGAAAGAAAGAAAGAAGATTAATAAAGACGAAGCAAGAGGAGAAAGAGAAAAAAGGAGAGACATACGGACGAGACAAGAGGGCAAATATCCAAGTAAAACGCGAATGGAGTGTTTTCCCATTACGGTCTGCGAGACACAGCTATCAGGGCGAAGACAACAGCAACGAGATACTTCGGACGGACGGCCTGAATTACGGCGAGGGCGGGGCGGACAGGAAGAGAGATGGAGAAAGAGAGGAGACGGGACGAAGAGAGGAAGAAAGAGCGAGGGAGGGACGAAGAGAGGAAGGAAGAGTGAGGGAGGGACGAAGAGAGGAAGAAAGAAAGGAAGGAAGAGAGATGGAGAGAGAGAGGAGACGGGACGAAGAGAGGAAGAAAGAGCGAGGGAGGGACGAAGAGAGGAAGAAAGAAAGGAAGGAAGAGAGACGGAGAGAGAGGAGACGGGACGAAGAGAGGAAGAAAGAAAGGAAGGAAGAGTGAGGGAGGGACGAAGAGAGGAAGAAAGAAAGGAAGGAAGAGTGAGGGAGGGACGAAGAGAGGAAGAAAGAGTGAGGGAGGGATGAAGAGAGGAAGAAAGAGCGAGGAAGGGACGATGAGAGGAAGAAAGAGAGGAAGGAAGAGTGAGGGAGGGACGAAGAGAAGGAAGAAAGAAAGGAAGGAAGAGTGAGGGAGGGACGAAGAGAGGAAGAAAGAAAGGAAGGAAGAGTGAGGGAGGGACGAAGAGAGAAGGAAGAGGGACGAAGAAAGGAAGGAAGAGTGAGGGAGGGACGATGACAGGAAGGAAGAAAGAAAGGAAAGAAAGGAAGGAAAGAGTGAAGGAAGAGTGAGGGAGGGACGAAGAGAGGAAGAAAGAAAGGAAGGAAGAGTGAGGGAGGGACGATGACAGGAAGAAAGAAAGGAAGGAAGAGTGAGGGAGGGACGAAGAGAGGAAGAAAGAGCGAGGGAGGGACGAAGAGAGGAAGAAAGAAAGGAAGGAAGAGTGAGGGAGGGACGAAGAGAGGAAGAAAGAAAGGAAGGAAGAGTGAGGGAGGGACGAAGAGAGGAAGGAAGAGTGAGGGAGGGACGATGAGAGGAAGAAAGAAAGGAAGGAAGAGTGAGGGAGGGACGATGAGAGGAAGAAAGAAAGGAAGGAAGAGTGAGGGAGGGACGAAGAGAGGAAGAAAGAAAGGAAGGAAGAGTAAGGGAGGGACGAAGAGAGGAAGAAAGAAAGGAAGGAAGAGTGAAGGGAGGGACGAAGAGAGGAAGAAAGAAAGGAAGGAAGAGTGAGGGAGGGACGAAGAGAGGAAGAAAGGAAGGAAGAAAGAGTGAGGGAGGGACGAAGAGAGGAAGAAAGAAAGGAAGGAAGAGTGAGGGAGGGACGAAGAAAAGAAAAAAGAAAGGAAAGAAGAGTGGATGAGAGGCGGGGTGAAGAGAGAAACAGTGAGAGGGATAATGACAGTGAGTGACAGTAACAGAGTCGGTGACAGTGACAGCGAGAGCGTGACTAAGAGGAGAGCGAGAGTGAGGCTGAGTGAGAGCGGAGCGATAGTGAGGCTGAGTGAGAGCGGAGCGAGAGTGAGGCTGAGTGAGAGCGGGGTCGAAGCAGCACGGGAGAGAGCGGCGGGGAAGTGGGGAGCGCAGGGAGAGGTCCCGCAAGGTGAGGCTGCAGACACGTCCAGCGAAGGAACGCGGCCCGAGTGTCTTCGAGAGCTCATGACTGGCCGCCTCGGAACACAAACGAATGTCTGCGACCGAGATCGAGTGCGGGAGCGCGCACGGCCGCGCCAACGTCGATACTCGCTCCTATGGGAGACGGCGGACCGGGCCGGCCCCTCCCAGCCGCCCGCGCCGGGAATCCCCGCCACAGGACGCGGAAAACGCCGCCCACGGCACGCCAGCCTTTCCGGGCGACGCGCAACACAGACCATGACGTCAAAAGTACTAAATGTTTCTTTGTCTTTTTTTTCCCTCTATTATCCATTTGATAAGGACACAACGGGCGGGAAAACGCCGGAAACAAATAACAAAAAACTCCCAACTTTGCCGTGGAGTTCCGAAAGTTGGCCTCGTCTCCCCGCCAAGGAACAAGTAGACAACAAGCCAGCGCCCGACAAACAGGACAGACAGACACAGGCGCAAAGAACCCCGGAATACAGCCGTGCGTAGGAAAGTTTCCTAGAGAATTCCGGCGAAACGCAGGTAAAAACAAGAAAATACAGAAGAGTAAAGAGGAATTGGACAGCTTGATAAATGGCGACAGAAAGATGATACATGATAGATAAGATAAGAAATAAAGAGGGAAGCGATAAAATCGAAGACCGACACATGACAAAAAGGTTTAACGGGGAAAGGGGGAAAGCGACGAAGAGGAGTGCAGAAAGAGAGCGATAAGAGCGAAGGAAGAGAAGGAACGCGAAGCAAAACACAAGAGCTCAACCACGAAAGAAAAAAAAAATGAAGATCACGACGCGTGCGCTTTCTTCTGGCTGCCCTTTTATCGTCTTTGCTTCTCTTTCTTTCTTCTTGTCTCTCATTTATCGCTCGACTTCTTGACATCGTTTATCAAACTTTCCTTTATTCCATCATCCTCAAATTGTCAACTTATTAAAAAAAATAACTTATTCCCCCCGTTCAACAGCTGAATTCCATTCTTCTAATTAATCTATAAAGTAATTTATTCATATTCATTATCTATTCATTCATCTACATTCATTTATTCATTTAGCTATATATTCACTTATTTATTCATTACAATCCTTACTACTTCTGTAAGTAAACAAATGCTCATCCAAAAGGTAAATAAACAAAAAGGTAAATAAACAAATAAACAAAAAGGTAAATAAACAAATAAACAAAAAGGTAAATAAACAAATAAACAAAAAGGTAAATAAACAAATAAACAAAAAGGTAAATAAACAAATAAACAAAAAGGTAAATAAACAAATAGACAAATAAAAAATACCTCCCCTATAAGACAGAAACGAAAGCCCCAACCCTCTTTCAGCCTCTCCACACCTGCAATCTACACTCCTCCCGCCCGCACGCCCACTCGCACGCCCGTATGCCTACCATCACGCCCACCCGCCCGCCCGCCCACTCGCACGCCCGTATGCCCACCCGCACGCCCGCCCACTCGCACGCCCGTATACCCACCCGCCCACTCGCACGCCCGCACGCCAGCCGCCCCCGAACCGACTCATCAGCAGGCGGCGGCGACGAAGGCGTTCGGAACGACAACATGCGACCACCCACTCCCCCCACCCTCCACCCCATTCCCCCCACCCCCGCCACGCCCGCCCTCCTCGGCGACCACTCCGGCAATCGGCGGCGGAGATCCGGCAATTACGGGCCGCCCATTCCGCTGACTTGCTCTCGCGCCTCCGTGCTGTAATTGGGGGATTCGTCGCCGGCGGAATCGCTTGCCTGGGAGGGAGATTGCGCTGTGTGTGTGTGTGTGTGTGTGTGTGTGTGTGTGTGTGTGTGTGTGTGTGTGTGTGTGTGTGTGTGTGTGTGTGTGTGTGTGTGTGTGTGTGTGTGTGTGTGTGTGTGCCCACTCCCTCTCCCTCTCCCTCTCCCTTCCCCTCATCCCTCTCCCTCTCCCTCTCCCTTCCCCTATCCCTATCCATCTCCCTCTCCCCTCTCCCTCTCCCTCTCCTCTTCCCCTCTCCTCTCCCTCTCCCTTCCCCTATCCCTATCCCTCTCCATCTCCCTTACCCTAACCCCTAAACTCCCCCTACCTCTCCCTCAAGATAAACGAATTTCTCTCCCTCACTTCCCCCTAAAATCCCATACGAGAAACAAACACAAAACAAACACACACACAAAAAAAAGGTTACACCCCCTCTCCCCTCCCCTCCAGAAGCAGCATCCGCCTCGAGAGGGACTTTCCGCCATTGTCCCGCACAAGGCCAGAATCGCAAAAATAAGAAAACAAAAAGGAACACTGACATACAAACATACATACGCACACATAAGTACACACAGACAAAAAAGAAACCACACACACACATAAGCACACACACAAATAAAGAAAACACAAAAAAGAAAACCACACACAAGCGCGCGCACACACACACACACACACACACACACACACACACACACACACACACACACACACACACACACACACACACCCATACCCACACCCACACCCACACACACACACACACACACACACACACACCTTCACCTTTCTGGCTCTCACCTGCAAGTCCTTTTAACAAATTTCATAGAAAGGTGGAACGATTATCACCTCCCTTCTCCTAATCAAGACTTCAGATAATGGACGCCATTTTTTTCTCTCTAAAGACCCATTCCCTACGACTGTTTAATATCAAATTGATTTGCATGTTCAAGAGAGAAACAATTCCTTGAGAAAATTAAAAATTCTCAACCGAGGGGCTTCTAAGCTCACTCTCTTCATTAAATAATCATAAATGACGAAAATGAAGCCATTAAACCAGTCATGAAAAAGCATATTCATTAGACGGCAACCTAATCAAAAACTAAATTAATTTCTTAAAATTACCATAAATCAAGCCATTAAACCAATCAGAAAAACGCGCATTCAAAATTATATCAAATTGTTCTAAAAATAAATAATTACAATTACCGAAAAACAAGCCGTTAAACCAATCATGAAAAAGTGTATTCATTAGACGCCAACCCAATCAAATCAAAATATTTAAAAAATCCATAATCAAATAACCATAATTAACGAAAAAAAACAAAAACATCAAACCAATCACGAAAAACTGCATTCATTAGACGCCAACCTAATCAAACATATTAAAATCCAATCAAATTGATTAAAAAAAACTACGTGATTAATTCCTCCCAGATAACAAAAACCAAGAGAGAAAAAGCACATTCGCTAATCACTCGCCCGCCTCGCCGTCCGGAGAAGCGCCGACGCAGCGCCCGCGGGAAGCCTCGGGCGCCGCCACTCCATCAGGGGCGAGAGGCGAGGGGCGGCCGGCGCTGCGTTGTCGCTTCAGACTGACAGCCCGACAATTACTGTCCGAAAAAGATGCTTCTCGCTTCCATTTGCTTCCCTCGACTCCTTCGCTCTCCTCACCTCTCTCGCCTCCACTCTCCTCGCCTCCTTCGACTCCGCTTTCCTCGCTTCCTTCGCCTTCCTCGCCTCTTTCGCTTCCCCTGCTTCCCTCGCCTCTTTCGCTTTCCTCGTCTCCCTCACCTCCTTTCTCTCCTTCACCTTTCCCACCTCCATCGCCTCCTCCATCGCCACCTTCACCTCCCTCGCCTCCTTCGCCTCCTTTGTCTCCTTCGCCTTCCTCTCCTCCTCCGCTCTCCTGGCGATCGCTGCGCCTCGTCTTACACGCAATATTTCTGGCGTCCGTTTTCATGGTTTCTTTCTTGCCAATTGACAGGAGGGGGAGGGGGAGGAGGAGGAAGAGGAGGAGGAGGGGGGAGGAAGAGGAGGAGGAGGGGGAAGGAAGAGGAGGAGGAGGCGGGAGGAAGAGGAGGAGGAGGGGGAGGAAGAGCAGGAGGAGGGTGAGGAAGAGGAGGAGGAGGGGAGGAGAGGAGAGGAGGAGGAGGTGGAGAGAGGAGGAGGGAGGAGGAGGGAGGAGGGGCGGGGGGAAGAAGAAGAAGGAGGAGGGGGAGGAGGTGGAGGTGGAAGTGGAGGAGGCGGTGGAGGAGGAGGAGGAAGAAGAGGAGAGGGAAGGAGGTGGAGGATGGAGGAAAAAGAGGAGGTGGAGGAGGAGGAGGAGGAGGAGGAGCAGGGGGGGGGGGGAGGGGAAGAGGAGGAGATGGTGGAGGTGGGGAGGGAGGGGAGGAGAGAAGGACGAGGAGGAGGAAGTAGAGGAGAGGGAAGGAGGTGGAGGATGGAGGAAGAAGGAAGGAGGGAGGAGGAGGAGGAGGAGGAGGAGGGAGGACGAGGGCAAGGAGGAGGAAGAGGGAGGAGGAGGAGAAGAAGAAGAGGGAGGTGGAGGAGAACAACAAAAACGAGAAACAAGACGAGGAAAAAAAATTCATGAAATAGGAGAAGCAAAAGACATCCTTATCTCGCCCCCCCCCCCCACCTTCCCCATCCACCCGCCACCCACCGTCGTTGGCCTCCCGTGGGCAGGGCGTTCTCCTGCAACCCCCTCACCCCCACCCCACCCCACCCCACCTGTAATGAAGACAGCCCGCCTCCGATAACAAAAGCTGCCTTGCATCACTACCAACTATCCTCTCGAAGCAAGTATTGTGAGGATTGCTCATGGCGACCGTTATTCCTTTTACGGTCTTATTCTCATTTCGTTTCATTGTCTTAGTTTTTATTGACTTCGTCTCATTCTACATGCTCTTATTCATATATCTTTCGTCCTTATTCTATCTTCTGCTGGCTCCCCTAAACTTTCCTGTCCCCTTTCTCTCACTCTCCCTTTCCCTTTCCCTCTTTTCTCCCTCTCCTTCTTTCCTGTTTCCTTCTCCCTCTCCCTCTTCCTTTCCCTCCAACTTTCTCACCCTCAATATTCTCCCTCCCTCTCGTTTTCCGCCTCCCTCCCTCCCTGCACGTCCGCGCCCTCCCTCCTCCCTCTTTCCTCCTCCTTCTTCCTTTCCTCCCCCGAGCTCCTCCTCCTCTCTCTCCTCCCGCCCTCCTCCTCCTCTCCTCCCCCGCCCTCCTCCATCCTCTCCTCCCCCGCCCTCCTCCCTCCTCTCCCTCCTCCTTCCTCCCCCGCCCTCCTCCTGTCCTCCCCCGAGCTCCCCTCCCCCGCCCTCCTCCTCCTCCTGCCCTCCCTCCCCCGCCCTCCTCTCCCCCTCCCTTCCCTCCTCCCCGCTCTTCTCTCTCTTCTCCCCCGCCCGCCCATTCCTGGCAGTCGTTCCCGCGGCGGGCGCCTCTCCCTGCCTCATCTCACGGCGAGCTATAATGAGCTGTCATCGGCGAAGAGGTGATTAAAGGAGTGAGAGCCTCGTCTCGTAATTCAACTCTGTCGAACTCCCTAGGTCAGCCGCTCGCACAAAAGGTCAAGGGACACAGAGACGCGATTAACATTTTGTGTAGATATGCGCTAGATGTACAGCATTGATACAATCATTAATACACACACGCGCGCGCGCACACGCACACACACACACGCACACGCACACACACACACACACACACAGACACACACACACACACACACTCACACTCACACACAAACACACTCTCACACACAAACATACTCTCACACACAAACACACACTCTCACACACATACACACACACACACACACACACACACACACAAACACACACTCTCACTCACACACACACACACACACACACACACACACACACACTCACACTCACAAACACACACTCATACACACAAAGTCCTCCAATCCGAAATTATTCTCCTCTAAACACAATTTCTGGAATCGGAATGCCGTACTTGATTCCAGATAATCTAATTCCGTATTCCAATAAAAGGGAACCCAGGTACTGCTCGTGATCTTGAAAGTTTATAACTACATATAAACTAGGTAAGGGAGGGAGGGAGAGGGGAGAGGGGAGAGGGGAGGGAGAGGGAAGGGGAGAGGGAAGGGGAAAAGGAAGAGGGAGAAAGAGAGGGAGAGGGATGGAGAAGGGAAGAGGGAAAAGGTTGGGGAAAAGGGATGTGGAAAGGGATAGGGAGAGGGGAAAAAAAGCTGCAACGCAAAGCCCTGCATTTTTTCGTCTCACTCTCTCAGACAGACAGACAGACAGACAAACACACACACACACAAAGTTTCAGAGTATATGCTTGCTTGTACATGGTACATGAAGGCTTGTAACCCCCCCCCCCCTCAAAAAAAACAAAAAAAAAAAAAAAAAAAAAAAAAAAAACACCCATCACCTCCAGACTAGTACACCTACCTGCAAGTCGCTCCCTCCTCCCCCCTGCCCCACCCCCTCATGTCCAAACAGCCCAAAAGCCCCCTCCTCCCCACTTTCCTCCCTCCCTCCCTCCTCCCCACGCCCCGGGCCCCACCCCCCGCATGTCCAAAAATCCCAAAAGCTCCCTCCCTCTCCACTTCTCTCTCCCTCCCTCCTCCTCCCCACGCCCTGCCCCCACCAGCGCATGTCCAAACAATCCCAAAAGCCCCCACTGTCCCTCCCTCTCCCTCCCTCCTTCCTCCCTCCCTCCCTCCTTCCCCCCACTTCCCTCCCTCCCTCCTTCCCTCTCTCCCCCCCGCCCCGCACCCGCCTCATTCGCATGCTAAAAGATGCATGATGGATCGTCTTCCGCAAACACTCCATGTGCATGAATTTTGTTCGGGGGAAAAGTTAGGACGAGATCCCGCCGGCGCTAAGCTCGGGTAATGGGCGGGATAAAAGCAAGAAGTGATAATGAAATATGGCCAAGATGATGAAGATGATTACGTGGGGGAGAGCGATGGGGATGCGCAAGGCGGCCACGGCGAGAGAGGGAGAGGGGGAGAGAGGGAGAGAGGGGGAGAGAGAGAGAGGGAGAGAGGGGAGAGAGAGAGAGAGAGAGAGAGAGAGAGAGAGAGAGAGAGAGAGAGAGAGAGAAGGAGAGAGAGAGAAGGAGAGAGAGAGGGAGGGAGGGAGGGAGAGGGATAGAGAGAGAGAGAGAGAGAGAGAGAGAGAGAGAGAGAGAGAATAAAGAGAGAGAGAGAGAGAGACAGACAAAGGGAGGGGGAGAGAGAGAGAGGGAGAGTAAAGAGAGAGAAAGAGACAGAGAGAGAGAAGAGAGAGAGAGAGAGAGAGAGAGAGAGAGAGAGAGGAGAGAGAGAGAGAGAGAGAGAGAGATTTATAGAGAAGGGAGAGAGGGAGAGAAGAGAGAGAGAGAGAGAGAAGGGAGAGAGGGAGAGGGAGAGATATATTATGGAAGAGGAAAGAGGTGGTAGAGAGGGAGGAGATATATATGAGAGGTGGGAATAGTGAGAGAGGGAGGTATAGAGAGAGAGAGAGAGAGACAGACAGAGAGACACAGAAAGTGGCAGAGACAGGGAGAGGGAGAGAGAGAGCTGCGCATGCTTCTGCTTATTATGCTTCTGCCTCAGCTCCTTCTGCTCCTTCTTCTGTTGCTGCCTTTGCTACTCCTTATCCTTTTGCTTCTGCTCCTGTTCCTGCCTCTGATACGTCTGCTTTTGCTTTTGCATTTGCCCCTGCTTCAATTCCTTCGGCTTTTGTTGTTTCTGCTTCTAGCACTGCATCTGCTCTCTTTTCTTCGGGGTCTGCTGTTCCTGCTTCTGCTCTTGTTTCTGCTTCTAGCACTGCATCTGCTCTCTTTGCTTCGGGGTCTGCTGTTTCTGCTTCTGCTCTTGTGTTTGCTTCTGATTCTGCCACATCGCCTGCTTCTGTATCTACTTGCTTCTGAATCTACTTCCGCTCCTGCTTCTAACTCTGCTCCTTCTATGTCTACTTCTGCTGCTACTCTTTCCTGCAGGCTCAGTTCCTGCTGCTCTTTCTGCTACTGCTGCTAATCGTGCACCTACTTCAGCTAATACATATGGCACTATTGTTCCTCCTACTTCTGCTTCTGCTGCAGATGATGATCACGGTGGACATACTGATTATACGAACTATGCTAATGGCAATCACCAAGACGCCACATGCTGCTGTTGCCAAGCTACTAATGCCAAAAAACAACGTCTTCATCCACCGAGTTCTGCCCAACCCGCCCATGCCCCCTCCTTCCCCGCCCGCCGCGTGCAAAGTCCATAAAATGGCTCCAAAGGGGGCATCTGCACACGCCAGGCGGGAGATAATGCCCCTTCCCTTTGGCACTCGCAGCCAGCGCGCCGACGCAACGTCAGGCCCTGCCCTGCCCTGCGCCCAGCCTCGGCCTCCTTCTTGCTCTCGATTTTCTTCTACTATTTCCTTCTTGACCAGTTGCTAAGTCTCGCTTCCCGCTCGCTTTCTCTCTCTCTCTCTCTCTCTCTCTCTCTCTCTCTCTCTCTCTCTCTCTCTCTCCCTCTCTCTCTCTCACTCTCTCTCACTCTCTCTCTCTCTCACTCTCTCTCACTCTCTCTCTCTCTCACTCTCTCCCACTCTCGCTCTCTCTCTCCCACTCTCGCTCTCTCTCTCCCACTCTCGCTCTCTCTCTCCCACTCTCGCTCTCTCTCTCCCACTCTCGCTCTCTTTTTCTCACTCTCTCTCTAACTCTCTCTTTCTCTCTCACTCTCTCTCTCTCTCTCTCTCTCTCTCTCTCTCTCTCTCTCTTCTCTCTCTCTCTCACTCTCCCTCTCTCACTCTCTCTCTCTCACCTCTCTCTCTCTCTCACTCTCTCCTCTCTCATCTCTCTCTCTCTCTCGACTCTCACTCTCTCACTCTCACTCTCTCTCTCTCTCACTCTCTCTCACTGTGTTTCTCTCTCACTGTGTTTCTCTCACTGTGTTTCTCTCTCTCTGTGTTTCTCTCTCTCTGTGTTTCTCTTTCTCTGTGTTTCTCTCTCTGTGTTTCTCTCTCTCTGTGTTTCTCTCTCTCTCTCTCTGTCTCTCTGTTTCTTTCTTTCTCTCTCTCTCTTCCTCTCTTTCTTTCTCTCTCTCTCTCTGTTTCTTTCTTTCTCTCTCTCCCTCTCTGTTTTTTTTCTTTCTTTCTCTCTCTATCTCTCTCTGTTTCTTTCTCTTTCTCTCTCTCTCTCTCTCTCTCTCTGTTTCTTTCTCTCTCTCTCTCTCTCTGTCTCTCTCTCTCTCTCTCTCTCTCTCTCTACTCTCTCTCTCTCTCTTATTCTCTCTCTCTCTCTTACTCTCTCTCTCTCTTCCTCTCCCTCTCTCTTACTCTCTCTCTCTCTTACTCTCCCTCTCTCTTACTCTCCCTCTCTCTTACTCTCCCTCTCTCTTACTCTTACTCTCACTCTCACTCTCACTCATTCTCTCTCTCACTCTCTCACTCACTTTCCTGTTGTCAAGGAAACTGAATATGAATATCGGTCAGGTAAGATCATATGAACTTCACGAATTGATGAATCATGCAACAACGAATGACATTATCAAGTGGAGTGATGCGGAAAGGAGGGGGAGTGGAAGGGGGAAGGGGGCGGAGGGAGGACGGGAGGAAAGGGGGGGAGGGAGGGAGGAAGGGAGGGAGAGAGAGAGAGAGAAAATGAGTGAGTGAGTTAGTGTGAGAGTGAGAGAAGGAGTGGGGGTAGGAGAGGGAGAAGTGTGAGGGTGAGAAGGAGAGTGAGTGAGAGGGAGAGTGGATAAGGAGCAGGGAGACGGAGAGGGAGAGGGAAGGGGGATGGATTGATGGATGGAGGGAGAGAGAGAGAGAGAGAGAGAGAGAGAGAGAGAGAGAGAGAGAGAGAGAGAGAGAGAGAGAGAGAGAGAGAGAGAGAGAGAGAGAGAGAGAGAGAGAGAGAGAGAGAGAGAGAGTGAGTGAGTGAGTGAGTTATACGAGAGAGAGAGAAAGTGAGTGAGTGCGAGAGTGAGAGTGAGGGTAAAAGAGGGAGGAGTGTGAGAGGGAGAGGGAGTGAGAGGGGGAGTGGATAAGGAGCAGGGAGAGGGAGAGGGAGAGACTGGAAGACAGGGAAAAATTGAGCTGTCGAAAGAAAAGTGATACAAAGTGATCGCCGCCTTGGGAACAGACGGGGACAGATAGAAAGACGAAGGAGAAGAGAGCGAGACAGAAAGTATTCTAAAAACCAAGTCTACCGAAAAAAACACGCACATACACTCACAAACGCGTGCACATACGAGTACACACGCCCCACGCACATACGCCCTCCCCCCCTCACCCCAACCAGGCCCCTCACCCCAACCAGGCCCCCCTCACCCCAACCAGGCCCCCTCACCCCAACCAGGCCCTCCCCGCAGCCAGCCCCCACGTCCCCGACGGCCCCCGCCCCTCCTCCGAAGTGGATTCGCCGAGGACTCCCGCCGGCGGAACACAAAACAGCTGGAAATTCAAGCCTCGAGTTTCCTGTCGCAAGGGCGCGGGCACAATGGCGGCGGAGGCTGGCAAAGGCGCCGGCCGGAACACCTCGTTGGCTCCGGCCCCTTCAGCGCCGCCTGCAACTTAGGCAACGGAAACACGATGCGACGGGAACTTTGGCGACGTATTCCTCCGAAGATAAACGGACGGTTTGTCAGAATTGTGCGAGGCCCGACCCAAAGAATATCCGTATACTTGACATGCATAAATATAGAAGTAAATGTATATCTATCAGTCTAGACTTACATACCTACCGGGGAAATAGATAGATAAATGTGAACACATATCAGACATATACACAGAAATGCATTTACATCAGTGTATATGCATGTCTGTATTCATGAATATTTATTGGGTCGGGTCTCGCTCAACTTTAACAAACCGGCCGAAAGAGGCTGAGTCCTTAGGAAGATGGAGAGGGACAGCCGAGGCGCTGCGGCCCCTCCCTTCGGTTACTGAAGAGGAATACGGTAGTGGTAGTGGTGATGATGATGATGAGGAGGAGGATGTTGACGATTATGTTGATGGTGATGATGATGGTGTTGATGATGATGATTATGTTGATGATAATGTTGATGTTAATGATGACGATATTGATGATGATGAATATGATAATGTTGATGATGATGTTGATGTTGACGATGATGATAATAATGTTGATGGTGATGATAATGGTGTTGATGATGATGATTATGTTGATGATAATGTTGATGTTAATGATGATACTGATGATGATGATTATGTTGATAATGATGATCGTGTTCCTGACGCCGACATCAAGTTATGAGAAAAATCTCGTTATGTAAAACAACTCCTTATATAACTAACAATATTACTGTTGCTATTCTTAGCACACGTAGTTATCTACAATAACATCTGGAATATTAACAAAGCAATCCCAGTGATGACGACGGTAATGATAACAACCCTACCAGCCATAACCATAAAGATAATAATACGGCAAAAGGGGAGAGGCCACGCCCCCGCGCCTCCCTCCTGGCACCCCGGGGGGAGCCAGTGCCAGCGCTCTCCTCCTTCCGGCACCTCGGGAGGCGGCCGCTCGATCCATCTCCGGGGCGGCCTCCGAAGCGCACCCCCCCCCCCCTCGAGAACAGGCCAGACCCCCCCCTCCTCCCCGAGAACTGGCCAGACCCCCCCCCTCCCGAGAACTGGCCAGACGCCCCCTCCCTCCCCGAGAACAGGCCAGCCCCCCCTCCCTCCCCGAGAACAGGCCAGACCCTTCCCCCCTCCCTCCCCGAGAACTGGCCAGACCCCCTCCCTCCCCGAGAACTGGCCAGACCCCTCCCTCCCCGAGAACTGGCCAGACCCCCCCTCGAGAACAGGCCAGACCCCCCCTCGAGAACTAGCCAGACCCCCTCTCTCGTGAACAGGCCAGACCCTCCCTCGAGAACAGGCCAAACGCCCTCCCCTCGAGAACTAGCCAGACCCCCCCCCCCGAGAATAGTCCAGACCCCCCACCCCCACCCCCAGGGAACGACACCCACGCAGACGCCCGGGGGAACGGCAGACTTTATCGGCCAGTAAAAGCCAGCGGCCTGGAAGATGGCGGCCGCCAGCCAGACCCAAATTGTCGAGAAGGGTTACGCGAATGGCAAGCAGG
Organism: Penaeus vannamei; assembly: GCF_042767895.1. Classification (NCBI taxonomy): domain Eukaryota; kingdom Metazoa; phylum Arthropoda; class Malacostraca; order Decapoda; family Penaeidae; genus Penaeus; species Penaeus vannamei. Next base: position 5,383,550 of record NC_091570.1, read on the forward strand.
GGGAGCCACGCGGAAATTACACGGCGATAAAAGCTTCCTTCGCCGCGACACGAATCTCCCCTGGCCCCCGCCCATCACGCCCATCACGCCCATCACGCCCATCCCCCCCCCCCCTCGCCTCCTTCCCCAACCCAACCTTATACCCCCCTCGCCCTATTCCCCAACCCAATCCTATACCCTCACCCCCTTCCCCAACCCAACTAATCCCACCCCCTTCCCCAACCCAACCAAATCCCCACCCCTTCCCCAACCCAACCCCCTAATCCCGCCCCTTCCCCAACCAAACCCAAACCTACCCCCTCGCCCCCTTCCGCAACCCAATCTTACTTCCCTCTCACCCCCTTCCCCAACCCAACTCAATCCTACCCCCTCGCCCCCTTCCCAAACCCAATCCTACCCCCTCTCCCCCTCGCTCCCTTCCCCAACCCAATCCCTACCCTCACCCTTCCCCAACCCAATCCTACTTCCCCTCGCCCTCTTCCCCAACCCAACCCTACCCCCCTCGCCCCCTTCCCCAACCCAATCCTACCCCCCTCCCTTCCCCCTTCCCCAACCCAATCTCACCCCCTCACCCTCGCCCCTTCCCAACCCAATCCTACCCTTTCACCCCCTTCCCCAACCCAATCTACCCCCTCGCCCCCTTCCCTCTCTCCCCCCTCCCCCATCCCTCTTCCGCGGACACAAGAGGCGAAGAGAGTTGGCGACGGTCCTCGACGGCGGAGAATCGGATGACGGGGAACCGTATTTGCATTCCCGGGTCAAGGAGGCGGGGCCGACCGGGGCACGGCAGGGCGCTCGGCTGTTGCTGGACGTCGGAGGCATCGCTCTGTCTCCCTCCCTCCCTCACCATCTCCCTCTCTTTCTCTCTTTCTTTTTCTTTCTTTCTTTCTTTCTCTCTC
>NC_091570.1:5389448-5391948 GCF_042767895.1 Penaeus vannamei
ACACTTATCCCAATCTCTACCACTTGCTCTACCTGGATGCTCCACCTCGATGTCTACACGATCCAGTGGAAGTGGAGCTCCACCCACATGCTCCACCGCTGTGCCGCTTCCCCCAATGCATGCATGCCTGTGACCGGTTTCCCCGCCCGGCCGCCTTCGAGCCACCAACAAGAGCTCCTTCTGCAGAAAGCAGGTGTCGGCAGCAGGGAAGGAGTAACAACACAATTCCATGTTGACAAGAGGCGACAGCTGTGCGACTGCGGACTCTGTGGCAGACACGCGAATATTGCCTCGCCGGCGATGATGATGCAATCAATAGACCTTTCCCTTCCGTCTCTCTCGCCTCCCCCCTCCCCCTCCCCAAACACCCAACACCCCCCCCCACCCCCTTCTATCATCTCCTAACTGCATTGTGGATACTTCTGCGTAACCCTTCCGCCCGCCGCCCCCAACCCTGCCGCCCCCGCCCCTGCCCGCCCCATCCCATCCCAGTCCAATCTAAACGTGCTTCAGCTCATCACATCCCATCGCCTCTAATGTCAGCCCAATTTACGACGTTACATCTCCATATGCGCCATCTCCCGCCGCCAGGACTTCGATTTTTCTCCCTCCGGCGACGTCCCCGCGCGACTAATCTCATCACACTTCATCACACCGACTCCGGCTCCCTCCGCGACGCCGGCCCTCACCACACGCCGTCTCGCCGGAACCGCGCAAGAATCATAACATCTCGAGTCGTTTCGGTCCGACGCCCTCACTCTCCGGCGCCGCGCCCTCCGTCACCTCATCACGTTTTGCCTCATTTGCCTCACCAAATCACTCCTCACTACGCCTCGCCACATCACACCTCATCACCCTCCGCGTCTCACCACACTGCAACGTCAACCACACTGCCACATCGCCCATAATCGCACCACAAAAGGGACGTGACGACTCCTTACACTTCACGACTCACATCATCACACACCACACCTCACCACACCACACCATACCCCCACCACCACCATACCCGCCCACTCTTCCAAACGGCATCACTTTCGCCTGCATTTCAACCCAATTTATTCCACCTCCCCCGCCCCCTACCGCCCCTTCCCCCGCCCTCTACCGCCCTTCCCCCTGCCCCTACTACCGCCCCCCCTATTGGCTGGACTACAAAGGGCATCTTGTAATACACGGCGGCATTCGAGAGCCACCGAAGCCCTCACAATTCCCCAAAGAAGCCACAGGAAGCCCTCGTTGATCACTGTACACTATGAGGCGAGCTACGATGTCGATTTTTTACCTTTTGGAAAAAAAAGAGAGAAAAAAAAACATATATATTTACACAAACACACACACACACACACACACACACACACACACACACACACACACACACACACACACACACACACTCACACCAACGCAGATTTACATACACACATACATAGAGACTCACCTATATATGCATACACAAATAACTACACCATGAAATACCTATACCCACATCTATACAATTACATGCATATACACGAATAACCATATACCATAAATAACTTAAAAGACAACCTCCAGAAACAAAATCAGAGAACAATAAAAAAAAAAAAAACATGAATCTCTTCAGCGGAATGAATATGTAATCTGATTTTATCTCTTATCCCCGTCTTCCAGAAACATCAGCGCTATCGCCACCCTCATCGCCAGAAGACATGAAGCAACAAACCAATAAATGCAAGAGAACAAACCCTATAAAAAATATATAACTGAAAAAAATAAAACTAAAAAAGAGAGGAACAAAAGAAATATATATATATATTATATATATATATATATATATATATATATATATATATATATATATATATATATATATATATATATATAAATCTTCAACCCATCCGAATAAGGGGAACACAAAAAAAATAAATAAATAAAAAAATATATCAAACTTCAACCCATCCGAATATGAGGAACACAAAAAGATGAAAAAAAAATAATAATAACAACATATAGGTACATACAATATATACTCTGCATATACACTTTACAAATCGCCAAAGGGACCAAACCACGACCTGGATTGCAACAAACAATCATTTGCATGATGCCCGTATCAACGAGATATGAATATTGATGGCTGTGCTTTGTATTTGATCATTTTACAAATAAACTACATTTCATGCATATTGAAGTTGACAGATTGCACTCCCCGGCTGCAACAAGGGAGGAGTACTGCCACCTGCAACTCCAGGGCCAGGGGGTGGAGTTACCATGAATCACTCTCGGTATCAATATCACTGCTGTTATCATTGCTTGTATTATGGCCAGTATTACCATTATCACTTCCATCATCATAATTATCATGATCATTATCATCTCTCATTATCTTATCATTAGCGTTATCATAATAATAATGTTTTCTTATAACAATAACAATAATAATAATAATAATAATAATAATAATAATAATAATAATAATAATAATAATAATAATAATAATAATAATATAATAAAAATAATA
>NC_091570.1:5406948-5411948 GCF_042767895.1 Penaeus vannamei
CCTCCTACCTCCCCTCCCCACCTCCCTCCACCCTCTACCTTCCTCCACCCTCTACCTTCCTCTCCTCCTCCTCCCTCCACCCTCCTCTTCCCTCCTCCACCCCTCCTCCTCCTCCTCCTCCCTCCACCCTCCTCCCTCCTCCTTCCCTCTTCCTCCACCCTCCTCCTCCCTCCACCCTCCCTCCACCCTCTACCTTCCTCCTCCCTCCACCCTCCTCCTTCCCTCCTCCTTCCCTCCTCCTCCCCCCTCCGCAGCGGAAAGCCCAACACACACACACACCAATATTTTCCTCCCCCTTTGAAGTCCTGGCGGATATTCGTCACAACTGCTAACAGGCGACAAGCAGCCCGGACTTCTTGTCTCCGCGGGCAAAATGGACATGAATAAATTAATAAAATCAATAAAAAGGGAAATAAATATATAGAATCAACAAAAAAAGAAAAAAAATAAATGGATTAATAAAATCAATAAAAAAATAAAAAAATAAAATCAATAAAAAAACAAGAAATCAATTTATAAAATCAATCAAAAATAAATAAATAAATAAAATCAATAAAAAAGGAAAACATAAATAAATTCATAAAATCAATAAAACCGAATAAATAAATAAATTCACAAAATCAATGGAAAATAAATAAATAAATCAAACCAATAAATGAAAATCAGAAAAAAGAGAAAAAAATATTTGAATTCGTCACCTCGGCCGGCGACTTTCTCCGCCGGAATATTTCCTTCGAAATAAAATTAGATAAAAGAGGATAATCAAATATAAACAAATTAATAGAAACGTAAATGAATACAAAGAATTTTTCAATAAAAAAATATATATATAATTAAAACTTAAAAACAAGGATAAAAAGTATAAGGATAAAAATGATAAAAATAATAAGGATAACAAATATTTTGTTTTAATATATAAAGAAGGATAAGGAAGAAAATAGAAAAATTATAATAAAGGTCAAGGTTGGAAAAATAGACAAAAATACATAAAAACATAAAGAAGGAAATGGATGAAAAAATAAATAAAAACAAAAAAAAATATGAAGGATACAAAAAATTAAGAAGATAACACAAACAAACAAACAAACAAATACACACAAGCCTAGACCACCACTCACAAGTTCATATTTCAATAAGCCCGAATTTCCTTCCCGCCCAGCATGAGCATCGGCCTGAAAACGCTCACAGGCCTACAGCGCTCGACGAAAAAAAAAAGAAGAAAAAAAAAAAAAAAGTCTGTAATTCCACCCGGTATATCCGCTGTCTCTTCGTCAGTCTCGCCTTCGCTCTGTCACACTCGTGGATTGGCTGCTTATTCGCTTTCTTCCTCTTCGTCTTCTGTGCGATCTCTCTATATCTTTATCTTTATCTTTATCTTTATCTTTATCTTTATCTCTCTCTCTCTCTCTCTCTCTCTCTCTCTCTCTCTCTCTCTCTCTCTCTCACTCTCACTCTCACTCTCACTCTCACTCTCACTCTCACTCTCACTCTCACTCTCACTCTCACTCTCACTCTCACTCTCACTCTCACTCTCACTCTCACTCAATCTCTTTCTTTTTTCTTTATTTTTTCTCCTCTTTTCTCTCAATGATGAAAGAGGGAACACGATAACTGACTGAACTGATTTTCCCTCTCTTCCTCTCTCTTCCACTCCTTCTCCCTCTCCCTCCCCTTCTCCCTCTTTCCCTCCCTCTCCCTCCCCTACTCCCTCTTCCTCTCCCTCCCCTTCTCCCTCTCCCTCTCCCTCTCCCTCTCCCTCTACCTCTCCCTCTAACTCTTCCTCTCCCTGAAAAATTATGCATCTCAAGGCGTTTCTTCTGATAATTAAAACCGGAGGAAAAAAAAAAAATCCCAAATGATGTTTTCCTGCACTCGAGACTTCACGACGAAACGTGTGATATTTTCCCCGCTTTGCATCTCTTTCTTTTCCCTTTTTTTATGGGGTTTACTGTACCCCCTTGATCTTTTTTTTTTTTTTTGAGGGGGGGTATCTCTTCGTTTGTTCACTTGTCTTTTTTTATGGGGTTTACTGTAGCCTCTTGATCTTTTTTTTGTTGTGGGGGGGGGGGGGACGATATCTCTTCGTTTGTTCACTTGTCAATTTCATTTTTTGTCTCTCCTTTCATCTTCTCTTCTTCTTCTCCCTCGCTTACTTCGTGCTTCTCTCTCTTTCTCTTTCTTTCTCTTTCTTTCTTTTCTGTCTTTCGTTCTTTCTTTCTATCTCTCTCTCACACACACACTCATCCTCTCTCTCTCTCTCTCTCTCTCTCTCTCTCTCTCTCTCTCTCTCTCTCTCTCTCTCTCTCTCTCTCTCTCTCTCTCTCTCACTCACTCATCCTCTCTCTCACTCATCCTCTCTCTCACTCATCCCCTCTCTCACTCATCCCCTCTCTCACTCATCCCCTCTCTCACTCATCCCCTCTCTCACTCATCCCCTCTCTCACTCATCCTCTCTCTCACTCATCCTCTCTCTCACTCATCCCCTCTCTCACTCATCCTCTCTCTCACTCATCCTCTCTCTCACTCATCCTCTCTCTCACTCATCCTCTCTCTCACTCATCCTCTCTCTCACTCATCCTCTCTCTCACTCTCTCTCCCTACCTCTCCATTTCTTTTCCATTTTCTAAATATTTATAGCCATCGCCCCCTCCCCGCCAAGGCTGCCACCCCCACCCATCCCCGCCCCCCTCCCCCGGCCGCTCAGATCAATACCCTTCAACAATCCTGCCGTAAAAGATAAGGAACTGTACCTGGAGTCTGTCTTCAAGGAGTTCCTTAGTGTATTCCTGAAGGGTTCCCAGTGCCACCTCCGCCTCCGCCTCCGCCTCCCTTTCCTATTCCTGTGCATTTTTTTTCTTATGTTTTTTTCTTTGTCTTCTTTTCTTTTCTTCTTCCTATCTTTCTTCCATTACTTTTTCTTTTATATTTTCATTTTCTTCTACTTCTTCTACCTCCTTGTCCTCTTTTTCCTGCTCCTCTTCTTCTTATTTGTCCTTTTCCTCTCTCATTATTATAACATTTTGTTCTTCTCCTATCTGCTCCTCTTCCTCTTCTATTTTTCTTTCTCCTTTTCTTTTCTTCTTCTTTCTCTCCCTTCCGAATAATTTTGACCACCCAGAGAACTAGCTAAATCTCCCCTCCTCCCCATCCCCCCTTGCTTGACATCCTCTTCCCCCAAAACACACACACGTCTCCATCCTTTTTCCCCCCCTCCCTTTCCCCTCCCCTCCTGGAACAGCTCCTCTCCCTCTACTTCTCCCTTGTCCCTCACACCCCTCTCCTTCCCCTTCTCACACACCCCCAACAGAATCCTCCCTCCCTTTCCCCCTAACAGCATACTCCTTCCCCCCTGTCCCCCAACAGCACCCCCAACCTCTCCCTTTCCCCTTACAGCACCCCCACCCCTCTCTTTCCCCCAACAACATGACCCACACCATCCCCTTTCCCCTTACAACACCCCTTCCCTCCTCTCCCCTAACAGCATCCTCCTTCCCCCTCTCTTTCTCCTTACCGCACCCACACCCCCTCCCTTCTCTCCAACAGCATCCTCCTTCCCCTCTCCCCCCAACAGCCCCTCCCCCTCCTCCTCTGTGACGTCAGCAGTACCATCCGCGAACCCGTCCTGCCTGGTACCTGCTGTATTTGAATTCATCTGTTGTTTTCATCTATTTTCTCTGCTCTCCCTCCTCCCCTTTCGCTCTCCTGTATCTTCCCACGTTTCTTCGCTTTCTTTGGTTCCATTTCCTTTCACGTTTAGATCCGTATGATTTTTTTCTTCCATTCTCTCTATTCTTCTTTCATTTTTTTATCTCCATTTAAATCAAATTTCTTTACTCTAAAATCTCTCTCATTTCCATTTTCCAAAACCATCCCCGCTATTGCCACATCTACGACCACCACCACCCCCTTCCTCCATCCCCACCACAATCCCCACACGAGGAAAAAAAAGGGGACAAATAACCCCCCATCTTCTCTTCCCAATTCCTTTTTTTTTTTTTTTTTTTTTTAAATCCGCGTCGTCCAGAAGAAGAAGAAAAAAAATAAAAAAATGACAAAAATTCTCCCCCTCCTGTTTACGCTTACACACGCAAGCGCCGACTGCGTGTTCAAGAGGCCGTCCGCGCCTCCTTCACGCACTCCCACGAGTCATGATGTCCTACATAATGATCCTATCCACCTCCCCCCTTCGTCTCCTCCCCTCCCCTTCCCTCCCCTCCCGCTCAAGATCTCTTTAAGGATTTCTTTTCCTTTCCCTCGGACTCCCCTTCCCCTCTCCTCCCCCTTCCCCTTCCCTCCTCCCGCTCAAGATCTCTTTAAGGATTTCTTTTCCTTCCCCTCGGACTCCCCTTCCCTCTCCTCCCCTTCCCCCTTCCCCTCCCCCTCCCGCTCAAGATCTCTTTAAGGATTTCTTTTCCTTCCCCCTCGGACTCCCCTTCCCCCTCTCCTCCCCCCTTCCCCTTCCCTCCCTCCGCTCAAGATCTCTTTAAGGATTTCTTTCCTTCCCCTCGGACTCCCCCTTCCCCCTCTCCTCCCCCTTCCCCTTCCCTCCCCTCCCCTCCCGTCCAAGATTTCTTTAAGGATTTCTTTTCCTTTCCCTCGGACTCCCCTTCCCCCTCTCCTCCCCCTTCCCACTTCCCCTCCTCCCACTCAAGATCTCTTTAAGGATTTCTTTTCCTTTCCCTCGGACTCCCCTTCCCCCTTTCCACCCCCTCTCCTCCCTCCCCCATCCCGCCCCAAGATTTCTTTAAGGATTTCTTTCCTCTCCTCTCGACCCCCACCCTCCCTTCTCGCTCTCGTCATCCTTCTTAAAAAAAAAAAAAAGAAAGTACACTATTACTCTTTTTCTTCTCTCCCTCCTCTCCCTCCCCCTCCCCATCCCGCCCAAGATTTCTTCAAGGATTCTTTTCCTCTCCTCTCAGACCCCCACCCCCCCAACCCCCCTTCTCGCCCTCGTCATCCTTCTTTAAAAAAAAGAAAGTACACTATTACTCTTTTTCTTC
>NC_091570.1:5416948-5419448 GCF_042767895.1 Penaeus vannamei
TTCTTCTCCTCGTCCTCCTCCCTCTCCCTCTCCCTCCCCTTCCCACACCCCCTCACCTCTCTCTCCTTCCCCCTCCCCCACTCCCTTACCTCTCTCTCCTTCCCCCTCACCCTCCCACACTCCCTCACCTCCCTCCCGCACTCCTCTCCCTCACTTCCCTTCCTTCTACCTCCCTCTCCCTCCCACACTCCCTCTCCCTCCCCTTCCCTTTCCTCTACCTCCCTCCCTCTCTCCCTCCCACACTCCCTCCCCTTGCCTCTCCCTCTCCCTCCCACACTCCCTCTCTCTCCTCCTCCGTCTCCGTCTCCCTCTCCCTCTCCCTCTCCCTCCCTCACCCTTCCTCAAAACCCGTCACCCTCCCGCAGACCCCCACTCCCCACCACCCTACCCCCCCGCCCGACCCCAGGCAGAGTGGCCGGCGGGAGAAAAAAAAAAAAAAGGAAAGAAAGCGCAGCGCATGAACTCATGAAGATGTCCATGGCGGCGCGCGGAGGAGGTTCGTGGCGCCGAACATGGCCAGAGGAAACGAGGGCCTTGGCCCGATCGCCTCGCCACGTTGCGAAAACCGCCGTGATTCTTACGTGAGGATGAGGAGTCTCCACGTCGGCTCTACATACCGTCCGGGGCTGGGTGGTGTAGAGGGACGGGACGGGATGGGGGGGGGGACATACCTGCGGGAAGAGAGAAAGAAAATGATTAATTAAACTGCATTTACGACTGAGTCTCCACGCACTTCTTTCTTTCTCTCTCTCTCTCTCTCTCTCTCTCTCTCTCTCTCTCTCTCTCTCTCTCTCTCTCTCTTCTTTCTTTCTTTCTTTCTTTCTCTCTCTCTCTCTCTCTCTCTCTCTCTCTCTCTTTCTTTCTTTCTTTCTTTCTTTCTTTCTTTCTTTCTTTCTTTCTTTCTTTCTCTCTCTCTCTCTCTCTCTCTCTCTCTTAAGAGTATACGCAATGCAGATATCATCATTATCACATAACGTTTCGAAACAAAACACAGGAAAAGACGAGAAAAAAAACAATAAAAGGAAAACCAAAAGAAACAATCCCACGCACTTTCCTTCATGCCGGCAAACATCTTCTCTTGCTCGTAATGTCACAGGTTCTTGCACGCACGCCCGCTGACAAGGAGAGCATGCACGCTGCACACCGACGCCCTGCATGCTAATGGGGTTTTATCGCTTTGTGGAGTTGAACCTTATTGACCGGGCCGCTATGATGCCCAGGTATGCGCGCCGCTGCGGCGGAGGTGTGTGAGTGAGAGTGAATGTGAGAGTGAGAGTAAGAGTGAAAGTGAGAGTAAGAGTAAGAGAGAAAGTGAGAGTGAGAGCGAGAGTGAAAGCCAAAGTGAGTGAATGACTGACTGCTCCTACACGTATGGGTATTTGTTCTCTAACGAAACCTCCAACCGCCCTACCCTCCCCCCCCCAACCCTTAGAATCCCTCCGCCCCCCGTGCGCGGCTCACCGGCGAGGTCGGCGCCCCTCGCGCGACCGTCGCCTCACCGAGTCCTCCGAAGGAGACAGGCAGGATATCCTGTCGCTCGCTATCGAAACGGGGCGACGCACTTGCCCCAACGTTATTCTCGCAGAGCAAATCAAATTAAGTCACGCACTGCCATCGCTTTCATTCCTCTGATTAAGTGCAACTCAGCGCTCGCGCCATGGCCATCACGCACTGCGCCTGAGGACGCTAATATGCGCCCTGCACGCGCCGTCCTGCCGCGGCCGCCCCGAGCGTCATTCATCAACGCGAGCCTTATCTTATCTCCCTCGCGTCGGCAGCAATCTGGCCAAGTGTCAAAGGTTTATTTATCCTCTGATAGGGCCGATCAGGGCCACTTATCAACCAGCCCCACAACAACAGGCCGCTCCACCTGGCCGGCCCATGCACGAGAGCACCAGCTGCCGAGGACGGCCGTCAGCTGCTACGGCAGTTGGTCCTCAATCTGCGGGATGTTCATGGGGGATGGGGTCACTGGGGTCCGCAATGAGTTTCAAAACACAACCACGGGGCTTTGGCAGAGAGAAACCTGGCTGCAGAAAGCGTCAGACCCTAATTCGCACATCCGATGGGCTCTACCCAACGGACGCGGGTCAAAACATGCATTATCTTTTTGAACCCGAACAGGACTCCAGTCTATTGACTGAAGGCTCGGGTAATGAGGTCTTGTGACAGGAAGGGGAAGGGGCGTTGCTCCTGTGACTGGCAATCCTTATACTGTGACAGTGTTAAAGAAGGATAAGTTGAGTGACTTTGTCACTATGTAACGGAAGATTAGGTTTAGTGCCATTGTGCAATTATGCAAAGGAAGGAGAGGGTGTATGCCACTGCACAACCCTTAGACTCACAGTGCAAAGGAACGATATGCTGTGCCAAAGTATAATCCTTCAACTGCAATTGTGCAAAGGATGGACAGGTTTGAGTGTCGCTGTGCAGTTTCTATGGCGTCAAAGCGCAGAGGAAGGAGCGGCTGTTCCTGCGCCATCCTTGTGCCAAGCGAGAG
>NC_091570.1:5429448-5434448 GCF_042767895.1 Penaeus vannamei
TGACAAAAAGCTCCCCTATCTATCTATCTATCTATCTATCTCTATCTCTATCTCTATCTCTATCTCTATCTCTATCTCTATCTCTCTCTCTCTCTCTCTCTCTCTCTCTCTCTCTCTCTCTCTCTCTCTCTCTCTTTCTCTTTCTCTTTCTCTTTCTCTTTCTCTTTCTCTTTCTCTTTCTCTCTCTCTCTCTCTCCTATCCTCTCATGCACTCTTTCTCTTCCCTCTCCCTCTCCTTCTCCCTCTCTCCTTACCTATCCTCTCAAGCGTTCTCTTTCTCTTTCTCTTTCAATCTCCCTCTCCCTCTCCCTCTCCCTCTCCCTCCCCCCCTCTCCCTCCCTCCCCCCCCCCCTCCCTCCCTCCCCCCCTCTCCCTCCCTCCCTCCCTCCCTCCCTCCCTCCCTCCCTCTCCCTCTCTGTCCAAAAAAAGTCATCCGCGCTCGCGAAGAACACACAAGGAGGCTCAGCCGAAGCCTACCCGTGTGAAGTGCATCCTAATCCTATTCTGCGGGATTAGGATTTGGGGGTGTTACGGAGGAGGAGGAGGAGCAGGAGGAGGAGGAGGAGGAGGGAGGAGGGAGGGAGGGAGGGAGGAGGAGGAGGAGGGAGGAGGAGGAGGAGGAGGAGGGAGGAGGAGGAGGGAGGAGGAGGGAGGAGGGAGGAGGAGGAGGAGGAGGAGGGAGGAGGAGGAGGAGGAGGAGGAGAAGGAGGAGGAGGAGGAGGAGGAGGAGGAGGAAGAGGAGGAGGAGGAGAACAACAACAACAACAACAACAACAACAACAACAACAACAAGAAAAATAAGAAGACAGAAGTAGGAGGAGAAGATGATAATGGAGGAGAAAGAGAAAGGGATGGAGAAGGAGAAAGAGAAGATGGAGAAGGAGAAAGAGATGATGGAGAAGAAGGAGAACGAGAGGGAGAGGGAAAGGGAGCGGAAGAGGAAGAAGAAACAGACTTGGATGAGGTCTGGACGATCGAGACGTTCGCATCTTTAGGCGAAGAAGCGCTCGACGCTCACAAGAAGAGGAGAATATCCCTGAGAAAGCGCGGGTCCACAAGGTCTTGAGCCTCTCCGTCCCTGTCTCCACGCCCTTACATGATTGACTTCGCGCGTTGGGGGGCAGGCGAGGTCAAGGCGTCCTCAGGGCACTCACTCCCTCGACTCGAAAACCACGACGTGACGCCCGCAAACCACGCGCTGGCCACGGCGTTGCTGGTGCCACCGCCCCGGCTAGAAACCCGAGCTCCGATACGACGCTTGGCGAGCCCCCGTCCGCGCATATCAAGTTAACGCATAATCTAGCAGTAATTGGGTTTCCCGCCTCGTGTGTCGGACTATAGGCAACCGAGAGGGATCACCTGCCGGCGGGTCTTGGCTTCCATCGCCCCGACAACCGAAAATAAATAGAATCAGGAAAATAGATCGAATCGAATTCCATCCGTCAGTAATAACAGTAACAACAAAGAGTGTTATCTGTCAACCACGTTTCTGCAACCTGCAAGTCGCTACGTTCGTCGGGAATAATGGAAATTGATCTTTTCAAACCGTTCAATTCCGTTCCGTTCCGTTCCGACTCGTTCCGTACATGAGAGCCCGAGGGACAGGTGAGCCGATCAGCTGTTTTCTTTGACTTTCTTATTTCTGGCTCATTCTACAGCTGCCTCACCTAAACCAATGTTGGTTTTGTAACAACATTCATACCAACAAATTCTCGCTTCAGATATCCCGAGAACCCGTGTCTGTATGTTTGTATTAAAGACTGACATTGTAAGATAAATACATACATGTACATACATACACTTACATACAAACATACATACATGTATAATTACATACATACACTTACATACAAACCCACATACATGTATAATCACATACATACACTTACATACAAACATACACATATGCATAATTACATACATACACTTACATACAAACCCACATACATGCATAATTACATACATACACTTACATACAAACCCACATACATGCATAATTACACACATACACATACAAACAAACCCACACACATGTATAACTACATACATACACAAACACTTTACAAACAAGCGATTACACAAACTCATCAGAAAAGAACAAGACCCGCCCAGACGTACAGACCTGGCATCAGCTGAGAGTCCCAAGAAAGCGTACCCAGATATTCAAATTGGGCAAAGGCGCTCTCGAAGGGGTGATCCCGATGGCGTTCTGTGCCAGCTGCGACGGCGGAATCGGAGCGTGAGATTCCGTCATTTCTGTTCATGAGATTCCGTCATTTCTGTTCATGAAACTCCGTCATTTCTGTTCATGAAATTCCGTCATTTCTGTTCATGAGATTCCGTCATTTCTGTTCATGAGATTCCGTCATTTCTGTTCATGAGATTCCGTCATTTCTGTTCATGAGATTCCGTCATTTCTGTTCATGAAATCCCGTCATTTCTGTTCATGAGATTCCGTCATTTCTGTTCATGAAATTCCGTCATTTCTGTTCATGAGATTCCGTCATTTCTGTTCATGAGATTCCGTCATTTCTGTTCATGAGATTCCGTCATTTCTGTTCATGGAATTCCGTCATTTCTGTTCATGAAATTCCGTCATTTCTGTTCATGAGATTCCGTCATTTCTGTTCATGAGATTCCGTCATTTCTGTTCATGGAATTCCGTCATTTCTGTTCATGAAATTCCGTCATTTCTGTTCATGAGATTCCGTCATTTCTGTTCATGAAATCCCGTCATTTCTGTTCATGGAATTCCGTCATTTCTGTTCATGAAATTCCGTCATTTCTGTTCATGAGATTCCGTCATTTCTGTTCATGGAATTCCGTCATTTCTGTTCATGAAATTCCGTCATTTCTGTTCATGAGATTCCGTCATTTCTGTTCATGAGATTCCGTCATTTCTGTTCATGGAATTCCGTCATTTCTGTTCATGAAATTCCGTCATTTCTGTTCATGAAATTCCGTCATTTCTGTTCATGAGATTCCGTCATTTCTGTTCATGAAATTCCGTCATTTCTGTTCATGAAATTCCGTCATTTCTGTTCATGAGATTCCGTCATTTCTGTTCATGAGATTCCGTCATTTCTGTTCATGAGATTCCGTCATTTCTGTTCATGGAATTCCGTCATTTCTGTTCATGAAACTCCGTCATTTCTGTTCATGAAATTCCGTCATTTCTGTTCATGAGATTCCGTCATTTCTGTTCATGAAATTCCGTCATTTCTGTTCATGAAATTCCGTCATTTCTGTTCATGAGATTCCGTCATTTCTGTTCATGGAATTCCGTCATTTCTGTTCATGAAACTCCGTCATTTCTGTTCATGAAATTCCGTCATTTCTGTTCATGAGATTCCGTCATTTCTGTTCATGAAATTCCGTCATTTCTGTTCATGAGATTCCGTCATTTCTGTTCATGAGATTCCGTCATTTCTGTTCATGAGATTCCGTCATTTCTGTTCATGAGATTCCGTCATTTCTGTTCATGAAATTCCGTCATTTCTGTTCATGAGATTCCGTCATTTCTGTTCATGAGATTCCGTCATTTCTGTTCATGAAATCCCGTCATTTCTGTTCATGGAATTCCGTCATTTCTGTTCATGAGATTCCGTCATTTCTGTTCATGAAATTCCGTCATTTCTGTTCATGAAATTCCGTCATTTCTGTTCATGAGATTCCGTCATTTCTGTTCATGAAATCCCGTCATTTCTGTTCATGGAATTCCGTCATTTCTGTTCATGAGATTCCGTCATTTGTGTTCATGAAATTCCGTCATTTCTGTTCATGAGATTCCGTCATTTCTGTTCATGAGATTCCGTCATTTCTGTTCATGAAATTCCGTCATTTCTGTTCATGAGATTCCGTCATTTCTGTTCATGAAATTCCGTCATTTCTGTTCATGAGATTCCGTCATTTCTGTTCATGAGATTCCGTCATTTCTGTTCATGAGATTCCGTCATTTCTGTTCATGAAATTCCGTCATTTCTGTTCATGAGATTCCGTCATTTCTGTTCATGACATTCCGTCATTTCTGTTCATGAGATTCCGTCATTTCTGTTCATGAGATTCCGTCATTTCTGTTCATGAAATTCCGTCATTTCTGTTCATGAAATTCCGTCATTTCTGTTCATGAAATTCCGTCATTTCTGTTCATGAGATTCCGTCATTTCTGTTCATGAGATTCCGTCATTTCTGTTCATGAAATTCCGTCATTTCTGTTCATGAAATTCCGTCATTTCTGTTCATGAAATTCCGTCATTTCTGTTCATGAAATTCCGTCATTTCTGTTCATGAAATTCCGTCATTTCTGTTCATGAAATTCCGTCATTTCTGTTCATGAGATTCCGTCATTTCTGTTCATGAGATTCCGTCATTTCTGTTCATGAGATTCCGTCATTTCTGTTCATGAGATTCCGTCATTTCTGTTCATGAGATTCCGTCATTTCTGTTCATGAAATTCTGTCATTTCTGTTCATGAAATTCCGTCATTTCTGTTCATGAGATTCCGTCATTTCTGTTCATGAAATTCCGTCATTTCTGTTCATGAGATTCCGTCATTTCTGTTCATGAGATTCCGTCATTTCTGTTCATGAAATTCCGTCATTTCTGTTCATGAAATTCCGTCATTTCTGTTCATGAAATTCCGTCATTTCTGTTCATGAGATTCCGTCATTTCTGTTCATGAGATTCCGTCATTTCTGTTCATGAGATTCCGTCATTTCTGTTCATGAGATTCCGTCATTTCTGTTCATGAGATTCCGTCATTTCTGTTCATGAAATTCCGTCATTTCTGTTCATGAAATTCCGTCATTTCTGTTCATGAAATTCCGTCATTTCTGTTCATGAAATTCCGTCATTTCTGTTCATGAAATTCCGTCATTTCTGTTCATGAGATTCCGTCATTTCTGTTCATGAAATTCCGTCATTTCTGTTCATGAGATTCCGTCATTTCTGTTCATGAGATTCCGTCATTTCTGTTCATGAAATTCTGTCATTTCTGTTCA
>NC_091570.1:5441948-5446948 GCF_042767895.1 Penaeus vannamei
TGCTGTACATCAAAAAGGACATGCAAAATTCATGATAGGGTGTGATTATATCGCAAGTTAACTCCGTCATCTGATGAAGTGATACACCGCAGGGCCGCCGGTGCACTCGGACGACCCGACGACCCGCGCGAGGAAAACATTGGTAAAACGCTCGATAAACATGAACGCGGAGAGAACACCTGTCGGACACGCGCATACGAGGAAAGATTAATACATACACACGTGATAAAAATAGGAAAGAAAAGGAAAAATAAATACATAAATACAAATAAAGACATACAAACACAACCTCACTCACTCATACTCACACACACTCACACTCTCACTCTCACTCATACTCATACTCACACACACACACACAAACACACACACACACACACACAAACACACACACAAACACACACACACACACACCCTCTGACCCCAACCCCACCCCCCACCCCAGCGACCCGACCCGACCCGACCCGTTGCCCAAGCCAAACGAGTTCCCTTTTTTCGCGCCGTTCCGTTCTTTATTCGGCGCCGCGCAGTCCGGAGAAAGGTCAGCGCAGGGCCCCCGCGCACGGCCGCAGAGTGCGCAATAATGCTATTCATGAAAGTTGCCGCCCTGGGACAGCTGAAGGTGAACGCGCAGATCGCACAAGCACGCGGGGCGGGATCAGCGGCCGCAGCGGTCTCTCTCGCAGGCGGCATTCGGTTCAGCGCCCCCCCCCCCTCCGCCCCCCGCCCCCCTCCTCCTCCTCTTCCGGTTCACTCCCATCTCGTCACTCTGGATGGGAGGAATCGGGCCTTCTTCTTAGATTTCGGTTACTGTATTCTTTGTATTTTTTCTGTACTTTATTCTCGTATTTATTTTATTGTATTTCTTTTTTACTGCTTCTTATTGTTGTTGTTTTTCTTTTTCCTGCTTCTTATTTTTCTTTTTCCTGCTTCTTCTTATTTTTCTTTTTCCTGCTTCTTATTATATTATTTGTATTTTTTCAATTTCTTACTGTATACTTGTATATTATGCTATTCTTTGTTTGTTTTTGTAGTTTCTTATTGTATTATGTATATTTATTTTTCTATTTCGTACCGTACTCTTGTATTTTACTGTATTTTTTGTATTGCTTTTCTATTTCTTATTACATCATTGCAATTATTCTATTGTATCCTTTGTATACCTTTTTTGTTTTACTTTCATCATATTTTATTAGACATTTCTTCATCTTCAACATCTTTTACATACTTCGTCCATTTCTTTCAAAATCGTTCAACATTTTCCTCTCCTTTCCATGGGAGTCCAACTTCAAAACCGAAGAAATGACAAAAAAATGGCACCCAATTTTGAAAAAGAAACTGCTATCTCTTCTGAGTTTAGACATGTCACGTGTCCCTCGATGAAATGACCAAAAATGGCATATGATTTTGAAAAAGAAACCACGAAGAAATGACCAAAAAATGGCATATGATTTTGAAAAAGAAACCACTATCTCTTCTGAGTTACGCGTCCCTCGGTGAAATGACAAAAAATGGCATACGATTTTGAAAAAGAAACTACGAAGAAATGACAAAAAAATGGCACACGAATTTGAAAAAGAAACTACTATCTCCTCTGAGTTTAGACATGCCACGTGTCCCTCGATGAAATGACAAAAAAATGGCATACGATTTTGAAAAAAAAACTACGAAATGGCCAAAAATGGCATATGATTTTGAAAAAGAAACTACTATCTCTTCTGAGTTTAGACATGCCACGTGTCCCTCGATGAAATGACAAAAAATGGCATACGATTTTGAAAAAAAACTACGAAGAAATGACAAAAAAAGGCATACGATTTTGAAAAAAAACTACGAAGAAATGACAAAAAATGGCATACGATTTTGAAAAAGAAACTGCTATCTCTTCTGAGGTTAGACATGCCACGTGTCCCTCGATGAAATGACAAAAAATGACACATGATTTTGAAAAAGAAATTACGAGGAAATGACAAAAAAAATAGCATACGATTTTGAAAAAGAAACCACTATCTCTCCTGAGTTTAGACATGCCACGTGTCCCTCGATGAAATGACAAAAAATAGCATACGATTTTGAAAAAAAAACTACGAAGAAATGACCAAAAATGGCATATGATTTTGAAAAAGAAACCACGAAGAAATGACCAAAAAATGGCATATGATTTTGAAAAAGAAACCACTATCTCTTCTGAGTTACGCGTCCCTCGGTGATATGACAAAAAATGGCATACGATTTTGAAAAAGAAACTACGAAGAAATGACAAAAAAACAGCATACGATTTTGAAAAAAGAAACTACGAAGAAATGGCAAAAAAATGGCATACGATTTTGAAAAAAAGAAACTACGAAGAAATGACAAAAAAATGGCACATGATTTTGAAAAAGAAACCATTATCTCTCCTGAGGTTAGACATGCCACGTGTCCCTCGATGAAATGACAAAAAATGACACATGATTTTGAAAAAGAAATTACGAGGAAATGACAAAAAAATAGCATACGATTTTGAAAAAGAAACCACTATCTCTCCTGAGTTTAGACATGCCACGTGTCCCTCGATGAAATGACAAAAAATAGCATACGATTATGAAAAAATGAAACTACGAAGAAATGACCAAAAATGGCATATGATTTTGAAAAAGAAACCACGAAGAAATGACAAAAAATGGCATACGATTTTGAAAAAGAAACCACTATCTCTCCTGAGGTTAGACATGCCACGTGTCCCTCGATGAAATGACAAAAAAAATGGCATACGATTTTGAAAAAGAAACCACTATCTCTCCTGAGGTTAGACACGTTCTGCGTCCCTCCGCCTCCGCCAAAGATGGATATCTATGGAGGCGCTCGAGGAGTAAATCACAGGGTCCGATTTCTGCTGACTCTCAGAAACCCAAAATGATTGGCTTTAAGGCGGCAAAAAAAAGATGAAACAGCTGGATTTCGTCCGACAAGTGTGCTCTCTCCCTCGCTCTCGCTCTCGCTCTCGCTCTTTCCCTCGCTCTCGCTCTTGCTCTCGCTCTCTCCTTCTTCTTCTGTCTGCCTGTCTCTCTCTCTCTCTCTCTTTCTCTCTTTCTCTCTCCTTCTTCTATCTGTCTCTCCTTCTCTCTCTCTTTCTCTCCTTCTCTCTCTCTCTCCTTCTCTGTCTCTCTCTCTCTCTCCTTCTTCTCTCTCTCTCTCTCCTTCTCTGTCTCTCTCTCTCTCTCTCCTTCTTCTCTCTCTCTCCTTCTCCCTCTCTCCCTCTCTCCTTCTTCTCTCTCTCTCTCTCCTTCTCCCTCTCTCCTTCTTCTCTCTCTCTCTCTCCTTCTCCCTCTCTCCTTCTCTCTCTCTCCTCCTTCTTCTCTCTATCCTCCTTCTTCTCTCTCCTCCTCCTTCTCTCTCTCTCCTCCTTCTCTCTCTCTCCTCCTTCTTCTCTCTCTCTCCTCCTTCTTCTCTCTCTCTCCTCCTTCTTCTCTCTCTCTCCTCCTTCTTCTCTCTCTCTCCTTCTCCGTCTCTCCCTCTCCTCCCTTCATCCTTCTCCTTCTCCCACTCTCCCTCTCCTTCTCCCTCTCTCCCTCTCCCCCTTCCTCTTTCCCTCTCTCCCTCTCCCCCTTCCTCTTTCCCTCTCTCCCTCTCCTCCTTCCTCTTTCCCTCTCCCTATCCCTCTCCCTCTTCTCTCTCTCTCCCTCCCCTCTCTCTCACTCATAAACATATTAAAATACATAACTCAAATAAAAAATCTCCAACAAAGTTTATAGTATGACGGCTGAACGTAAGCTAAATAAACTCGTAAATCCCTCTATACGTTTCCACATCAGGCTCCCAGTATGAGGATAAAAAAGAAAAGAAAAGAAAAGAAAAACTTTGAAAAAAAAAATCTTAATGAAATCCCAAGTTGGAAAGTTCTTTGATCTGGAGAACATCAAAGTTGAACTCAGCTGATCCTTTAGGGGTAACTAAGCCAAAAATTTAATACAGTTAATGATTTCTAATTACAAATAGCGAAAATTCCCATCAAAAGCCAACGAAAGGAATAAATAAATAACGAAAACAAGAGAAAATCCCCCAATTAACGTCAGCCGATTCGTCTAACAGGAACAAGATAAATGAGCCTGCCTGCCTGCGTGCGTGCGTGCGTGCGTGCATGCGTGTGTGCGTGTGTTTGTCGGTGTACATGTACGTGCGACCATACACCAAAGAGATATTAAAAGCAATATGTACGCAACCAACGGCCTCTATTCTCAAAAATAAATAAATAAACAAATAAATAAATAAAAAGATTAATGGATGCTGTTAGATAGCGAGCAGCGTAGGCCGGGGAAGAGGACGCACATTTCTCTTACCTTCTTCCTCTCCGTTCCCTGCCCCACACCAACGAGAAATAAACAAAACAAAAATCAATAGCAACACCGTGCCTGATTTCCCTGCCCTTCTTCCTCCCCTCCCCTGCCCTTCTTCCTCCCCTCCCCTGCCCTTCCTCCCCTCCCCTGCCCTTCCTCCCCTCCCCTGCCCTTCCTCCCCTCCCCTGCCCTTCCTCCCCTCCCCTGCCCTTCCTCCCCTCCCCTCCCCCGCCCCCGATGGCCATGCAGTCTCGCCCCCGCCAGATACAGAGGCGATCAAGGAGCGATGCGGCTCATCACTCCACGTGCATCAGGGAAACGGTACCAACGCGCGGCTAAGGACCTCGGGAGGACGGGGTCGGAGGGAGGGCGAGGGGCGGGAGATAGGTGGGGCTGGGGGTGGGGAAGGGAGAGAGAGGGAGAGTTGGAGGGGAAGGGAGAGTTAGAGGGGAAGGGGAGGGGAGGGAGAGTTGGAGGGGAAGGGAGAGAGGAGAGTTGGAGGGGAAGGAGAGAGGAGAGTTGGAGGGGAAGGAAGAGTTAGAGGGGAAGGGGAGGGGAGGGAGAGTTGGAGGGGAAGGGAGAGAGAGAGAAGGAGAGTTGGTGGGAAAAGGGAAAGGAGGGGGAGTTAGAGGGGAAGGGAGAGAGAGGGGGAGTTAGAAGGGAAGGGGAAGGGAGAGAGAGGGA
>NC_091570.1:5459448-5474448 GCF_042767895.1 Penaeus vannamei
CGTTACCGCTGCACCACAAAGCACACACGAAATAGAACCCGAGGAGAGAGAGAGAGACAGGAACAAAAGAGGGAGAGCTCAAAGAAAAGAGAGTCAAAGAGTTCAAAGAAAGGAGAGTCAAAGAAAATAGAGGAAACGAGGAGAGTGGGCGTGCTACAGAGAGAGAGAGAGAGAGAGAGAGAGAGAGAGAGAGAGAGAGAGAGAGAGAGAGAGAGAGAGAGAGAGAGAGAGAGAGAGAGAGAGAGATAGAGAGAGGGCAAACCACAGAAAAAGAACGGAACCAGAAAAAAAAACACAGAATGAAGGACACACATAATGAAAGAAACCCACAGAAAAGATAAAAAAAAAGAACAACAGAAAACGAAGGAGAGCCACAGCAGCAGAACGGGAGCCAGAGAGAAGATGCGAGAGCCAGAACAGAGAGAAAGGGCTCCACCGCTGTTGCTTGGCGCGCTGGCCCCGGAGCGAGCGGGAGGGATGGCGGCCGCAGCGACCCTTTCGCGAGATAAGCTATCTCTACTATCGCCAGCGCTGAGACCGCTTTATCTCTCGACGTTCCCTTTCTTAGTCACCTTTCATCGGTCCCTCCTCATGACACGCACTTTATAACCCGCCAGCCTCTCATGACACTCGCTCTATGACTCACTCTATGGCCAACAAGTTTCCCGTGACACTCTATGACTCTATGATACACGGGCTTCTTATGACGCGTTCTATGACCCGCGAGTCTGACGTGACACTCGCTCCATAACCCGAGAGACCCTTATGACACTGGCTCTATAACCCGCGAATCTCCTAAACCACTGACTCTATAACCCGTGAATCTCCTAAACCACTGACTCTATAATCCGTGAATCTCCTATACCACTGACTCTATAACCCGTGAATCTCCTAAACCACTGACTCTATAACCCGCGAATCTCCTATACCACTGACTCTATAACCCGCGAATCTCCTAAACCACTGACTCTATAACTCGTGAATCTCCTAAACCACTGACTCTATAACCCGTGAATCTCCTAAACCACTGACTCTATAACCCGTGAATCTCCTAAACCACTGACTCTATAACCCGCGAATCTCCTAAACCACTGACTCTATAACTCGTGAATCTCCTAAACCACTGACTCTATAACCCGCGAATCTCCTAAACCACTGACTCTATAACCCGCTAATCTCCTAAACCACTGACTCTATAACCCGTGAATCTCCTAAACCACTGACTCTATAACCCGCTAATCTCCTAAACCACTGACTCTATAACCCGCGAATCTCCTATACCACTGACTCTATAACCCGCGAATCTCCTAAACCACTGACTCTATAACTCGTGAATCTCCTAAACCACTGACTCTATAACCCGTGAATCTCCTAAACCACTGACTCTATAACCCGTGAATCTCCTAAACCACTGACTCTATAACCCGCGAATCTCCTAAACCACTGACTCTATAACTCGTGAATCTCCTAAACCACTGACTCTATAACCCGCGAATCTCCTAAACCACTGACTCTATAACCCGCTAATCTCCTAAACCACTGACTCTATAACCCGCTAATCTCCTAAACCACTGACTCTATAACCCGTGAATCTCCTAAACCACTGACTCTATAACCCGCGAATCTCCTAAACCACTGACTCTATAACCCGCTAATCTCCTAAACCACTGACTCTATAACCCGCGAATCTCCTAAACCACTGACTCTATGACCCGCGAATCTCCTAAACCACTGACTCTATAACCCGCGAATCTCCTAAACCACTGACTCTATGCCACCCCGAGTCTTCCATGACACCCGTTCTATGACCCGCGACCCTCCCGTGACACGCTCTATGACCTCTTCTCCCTAACGACCCGAGACACCTCATTACCCTCCCGACACAGCTGACACGACTCTTCGCCCCCCCTTGCGACACGCCAACGACCCTTTTACAAGCTCTTAAGGCCATTTCCTCGAGCCAATACGACCCCCTTCCCCGTAAAGTTTTCGCAAAAAAAATAAATAAATAAATAATAATAATAATAATAATAATAAATAAAAATAAAAAATAAAAATCAGCATTTCCTCGAGACAATACGACCCCTTCCGCAAAAAAAAATAAAAAAAAAAAAATAATAATAATAAACACAAATAAAAAATAAAAATAAGCATTTCCTCGAGACAATACGACCCCCTTCCCCAAAAAAGTTTTCGCAAAACTAAATAAATATATAAAGTTTTTGCTAAAAATAATAATAACAAATAAAAATAAGCATTTCCTCAAGACCGTAAAGTTTTCTAAAAAAAAAAAAAAAAAAAAAAAAAAAAAAAAATCGTTGTACTGCCAACCTAAAAAAGTAGCTCTTCCAAGTAACTTTTTAGTACCTGTGCACTTGGTCAACTTTACCAGGGGCCGACTTTCGGGGGAAGACGCTGGCGGCGGATGAAATATTAAATCCCCGAGAACAGCCTACCGACCGGAAGCCAAGGTCAGGGGGGGGGGGGAGGAGGAGGAGGACGAAGAGAAGCAGGAGGAGGAGAAGGAAGAGGAGAAGGAGGTGAAGGAGGAGGAGGTGGAGGTGGAGGTGGAGGGGGAGGAAAAGGAGGAAGAGGAGGGACGAGGAGGAGGAAGAGGAAGAAGAAGAAGAAGATAATGGAGGAGGAGAAGAAGAGGAAGACAAAAAAAAAAGAAAAATAAGAAAAAAAAGAGAAAAAGGAGGAGGAGGAGCGGCAAGGATTCGCTGTGTGGGAGGGTGAGCCTTGCCGGGAGTGGAAGTATGTTTTTTTTTAGCACAGACAAGCTTATCAACGAATGATAAAAAATAATTTATGAAGCAAAAAAAATGCAGAATCTTTATCTCTCCCTCCTCGCTTCCTCCCTTCCTCCTTCCCTCCTCCGTCACCCTCTCCCTCTCATCTCCTTCCAAGCACCCTTTCCCTTCCCCTCCTCCTTTCCCTCTCTAAAGCTAAGGTCACACTCGTCTTCTCTGCCCCGAGACCCCTAGACAACCTCGCCGGGATCAGGTCAACTGACCAATGAAAAGCTGTAGCTGGACAGACTTCGGCGAGGCTGTCTTGGGTTTTCGGTGACAGAGAGGACTTGTGTGACCTTAGCTTAAGCTCCTCGCGCCCTCTCCCTCTGCCCTTGCCTCACTATCTCCGTACCACTCTCTCTTCCTCTCCCTCCCCATTCAGCCCCTCCCACTCTCTCTCCCTCTCCCACCCCATTCCTCTCCCTCTGCCCTTTCCATCAGCATCTCCCTCCCACACTCTCTCCCTCTTCCTCCCTATCCCTCTCCCTCTGCCCTTCCCTCCCACTCTCTCTCCCTCTCCCTCCCCATCCCTCTCCCTTCCACCCTCTCCCTCCCCATCCCTCTCCCCTTCCACCCTCTCCCTCCCCAACCCTCTTCCTCTCCCTCCCCATCCTTCTCCCCTCCCACCCTCTCCCTCCCCATCCCTCTCCCCTCCCACCCCCTCCCTCTCCATTTCCTCCTCTCGGGCGCCCCTAATCTGAGTCCCCTTTTTTTCCTCCCGAGCGTGGGAGCGGCTTAACAAAATCAAAGGAAGATTAAGATAAGATTCCTTTCTCGGCGACGACGCGAGCGGCGAGCCCCCCCCCCCCTCTCCCTCCCTGGACGCGCCTCGGGCTCGCTCGGACAGCACCGCCGAGCGCCCTCCTTCCGTGTGCGGGTGGCGGGCGAGGCGCGGTTTCGGGGCCGTCGTGTTGCTGGGCTCCCTCTTCTTCTCTCTTGCTCTCCTTTTCCATCTCTTTCCCTTCTCTCTTGCCCTCCCTTTCCATCTCTTTCCCTTCTCTCTTGCTCTCCCTTTCTAGCTCTTTCCCTTCTCTCCTCTCTTCCTACCACTTTTCATGGCGTCCTTTCTCCCTCCCCCTTCTTTCAACCTACCTTCCGTTCCCTCTTCCTTTCCTCCCTTCTCTTCTCCCCTTTCATTCCTTCTCCGCATTCTCCCCGCGGCAGTTCTTGTTCGCTGCGCCGAGGACAAAGCATCCTACACGGGGAGGAAACGGCCTCTGCAGTGAAGCCCCCGATTCAACACAGACCAAATTGCACAAGGCGTCGCTTCAACGCAGATCCTTCAGGTGCGTCCAGGTTGTTTGTCCACCTGACGGGCATTCTGGGTTGAACCGAAACGTTATGCGCTGCGCAGGTCGTAAAAAATGCGGCACTTTTACGGCGGTTATTCATTCGCTGTTATTTCTGCAAGGCTCGATATAATATTCGTTCTATATTTAGAGCGAGGGTATTTTGAGTTGTGTTCAGTCCAAACAAGCACGGCCCCGACCCTCGTACATATCTCGAGACCGTATTTTTTCCGCTGCCCCGAATCAAATCTCTATTTACTTCGAACATACTTTCACCACTCCCTCTCTCTTCCGCCTTCCGCCGAAGAGCAAGAATTTCTCCTGACGAGAGACCAAGTAGAAAATCTCTATCGCAAGCGCAGTGGAGTCTCCGGGGTACGAGGCGCGCGAGGTGCGCCCGGCCGCCCTCGCCGCCACTCGCCGCCTCCGCCCGCCCCGCCCGCGTGTGAGAAGCATATTTACGAGGCGGTTTCAAAACCGTTCTTCCAACGCCTCCCGCCGCGACACTATTCACTGCCGCCTTCTGACACGAGAGAGCCACGGCGTGCTCTTCCAGCGGCTCTCCTGAAGGCGGGCGTTCCCTTCGCTAAATCA
Organism: Penaeus vannamei; assembly: GCF_042767895.1. NCBI lineage: Eukaryota > Metazoa > Arthropoda > Malacostraca > Decapoda > Penaeidae > Penaeus > Penaeus vannamei. The sequence goes on from NC_091570.1 coordinate 5,464,127, forward strand.
ACCGCTTTCATTTCACAGCTCAGGGAGGTGGATGCTGGCCCCGCTGCCCTGTGCCTCATTTATATGTCAGCCAAAACTATAACTCACATACATAATTTCACCCCCCGCCTTCTCTCTCTTCCTCTCTCTCTCTCCCGCTCTCCCTCTCCCTCACCCTCTCCCCCCCTCCTACTCTCCCTCTTCCTCTCCCATTCTCCCCCTCCTCCTCTCCCTCTCCCTCCTTTACACCTATCCCTACGCCCATTCCACCGCACCCCAGCGCCCACACAAGGAAGGGGGCGATCCACCACAACCCGAAAAGCGAGACAGCTCGGAGAGTAATTCCCAGACAGCCCAGGGAGACTCCACCAGCCGCTACACCTGCCCGAGGAGATGCCAACCTTCGCGCTTTAAAGAGAAGTGAGAGCCAACGCGGAGGCACGGGCGGGCGGGCGGGCGGGCGGGCGGGCGGTGGCGTCTACATACCCGGAAATGCGAACGCCAATCCTGACTAAGTGGAAACTTGATATGCAATAAACACAGTGTGAGTGGGAGGGCATGTATAAGATGGACGATGATAATATCTGTTTATTAAGTGACAACTGGAGCAATCTGAACGTCGGAGGCTCGTAAATTGCTATCACGCGATAACTTGTCTATCTTTTTTATTGCCTATTGGGTTAATTAATAGCAGAATATCACGCTATCACACTATAACTTGTCTATTTTATTTATTGCCTATTTGGTCAATATCAGTAAAGAATCGCACTTATGGGAAAAGCACGCGGGACTAATACATACAAAAAACAAAATCATTAATCATTCTCAACTACCATCAGAATAATTACAAGTTAATAGACGTTAACACTGCAGTTTTATTCAACACATGAGGAACAGCTCATAAAATAACAAGATCTAAACTTTCTGATAGTTTGATTCGGAAAGTTTCATATTCCTTTTAAATAACAACGTAATCTATCGAATTTCCTTCTCATCGCGTCAGCACAGACTTCTATTTCCGGCAAATAAATTGCGTTTCGAGGAAGGGACTGCACAGACGACGTCAAGAGAGCTGCTCTGGGATGCTACCACGGCGCCCTCACTCAATCGTTCGCAGGAGACGCCCCACGGTGTGCACGTGTAGAGTCCGTCTAAAATATCAAATGAATTGCTCTAGGACTTACTTTCAGCCCAAATCATTTCCCATTACATTACGTAGCAGAATGTGCTATCTTTACACGAAAGCTAGCAGGCCTGAGGGCGTGGCACTATCACCGTTTACAAGATATACACGCCTACTCTGGCCTGATACGCCCCCACGCCCTGTCTTGTTTATAGCATACGAAGAGCATATCGATAAAGAACTGCATAAGCAAGAGTCATTGACGTAAATATAAGATCTAACACGTACATCTTACAGATGTCAAGAGGAGTATGCATTATTCAACAGCTTCCCCTGTCTGGCTATACCATTTGTTTGTTTTTTACATAACACCGCCGCAGCTGTATGACGTAAATGCAATACTAGGCTGTAGCAAGAGTAAGCTCCAGCACACAGCTTGCAACCTGAAAGGCCTGGCAGACCGCACGCAATACTAAATTGCAACCGCAAACGAAAAAATCTGTGAGCGTGCCATCACTGCGATAAGCACGTAATTTGCCCCGTGTAACCGTTCCTTTAGCTGGCACTATATTAGTCGTGCTCAATGGAAGGCCCGTCGCTGAGCACAGGCACGACCGCGGGTACAGCCTGCACTGGTAAGGTCGCCACTGGCACCTCTTGTGCATTCTGAGGCCGGGGCAGGCGAGGTGGTTCGCTGCGACGTGCCTTGAAGGCTAACGATTTACGGTCCGTCTTGTGGCCATCTGCGGGGATTAGGTAATTCTGGCACGGGGTGTAGTCTCTCGTAGTACATCTCCAGGACTTGACGCGCGGCCCCTTCCTGCGGCTCGTTGACTGCACGAGGGAAGATGTCATCACCGTGGTCCTCTGTGGCTTCTTCGTGGTCGGCTCACATGCTCTCCCGACACCTGCTCCTCCACAGTGCGACATGATCTACGTGAGTACGACTCTCCTTCCTTCCTTGGAGTGCCTATCGAGTGTCGCGCGCCCCTTGCCGAAAATCGCATTCTGGCTCCGAGATACAGCAGTGCATTTATCAGAGGTGGTTGCAATGTTCCTCATCTCCTTGCCGACGAGGGACAGCCCTCTGCAATTGCTGACGGTTCTGCTGCTGTTGTTCAAGTACGTAAAACCTGGAAACCCGCCGTCGCTGCAGACCACCAGAGTGACGCTGGAGAGGGGCCGCGAAAACTAAATGAAATTGGAAAAGTTTATTTTAAAGAGCGGGCTGACGAATGCGCGCCACAAAAAGGCGACGGGAAGGGAAAAGTCGCCGCGACATCTCGCGAGTCTGGCTCTGACTCAAGCGCCATAAGAAGGCCAAAAGCTAATTAAAAGGAGGCGTCTCGGTGCCGCGCGGACTCAATGCAGCTCTGGCCTTCATATAGAGGTAATGTGTACGGTGCATAATGCGCTTGCACACACACACACGCGCGCGCACACACACACACACACACACACACACACACACACACACACACACACACACACACACACACACACACACAAACACACACACACACGCGCGCGCACACACACACACACACACACGAGAATGAGTGTGTGGGAGACAGTGAGAGTGAGAGAAAGAGAGAAAAAGAGAGATAGGGAGACAGAGAGACAAAGAGATAATGAGATAGATGAGAAAGAAAAAGAGAGAGACATAGAAAGATAGAGAAATAGAGAGACAGAGACAAACAAACAAACAAAACAAAACACCCAAAACAAAAAGGCAAACAGAGACAACAAAGATGCACTCCATTACCTGCGAGCCAAGCCCCCCGAGATTTCCACACCCAAACAGCAATTTACGGCACAAACGGCTGACCCACTTTAAGAGGCCCCGCCGAAGGTCGGACCAGCACGCAACGCCTTCCGAGGAGGGCTTTCCGGTCAACAGCTGATCCGAATCCGGGCCATTACGACCTTATAGGGCAGCTTGACGGCGTTGACAGTGGTTACCGAGCTGCCAAGTTGTCAGTGTCACGGCCCCATCTCGGCCGCCGGAGACGCATCTCAGGCGGCGCAAAATCGCTCCATAAGCGTCGTGATCACTCCGCCGATTGGGAGACAGCGCCGGAATCTTATTCTGGGCGGGGGGGGGGGGGGGGGTAAGGAGGAGTAAGAGCAGGGGGAGGAGAGAGAATAGGAAATAGGAGAAAGGAAGGGAGACAGACAGACAGACAGACAGACAGACAGATAGACAGACAGGGAGGCAGGGAGGGAGGGAGAGAGGGAAAGAGGGAGAGAGGGAGAGAGGGAGAGAGAGAGAGAGAGAGAGAGAGAGAGAGAGAGAGAGAGAGAGAGAGAGAGAGAGAGAGAGAGAGAGAGAGAGAGAGGCAGACAGACAGGGAGTTACAAAGGACAGAAAAACGGAGAGAGACCGAAAAAGGGGAACGAGAGAGAAAGAATGACAGAAAGAAAGAAAGGAAGAAAATGATAAAGGAAGAGACTTGACAACCTGACATGTGTTCGCGCAGGGAAGAAGCAGTTCATTCCAAGTCCAATTAATGCCCAAAGTCGCCGCCAGGTGGAAGCAGCGGCCTCGCGATACCATCTCTTGAGCACATTAGTCCGCAGTACAATTGTGCTGATCTAATAACCTGGCCCAACTGACGCCCGCTGAATCCTCCTTCCTTCCCCCGGGGACGCTTTACCACCAGGATTCCTCGGGAAGGAAATCCGCGAATACAAACCTCGAAAACAGCGACGCTTTACCACCGGGATTCCTCAGGAAGGAAATCCGCAAATAGAAACCTCGAAAACAACGACGCTTTACCTCCAGGATTCCTCGGGAAGGAAATCCGCAAATAGAAACCTCGAAAACAACGACGCTTTACCTCCAGGATTCCTCGGGAAGGAAATCCGCGAATACAAACCTCGAAAACAACGACGCTTTACCACCAGGATTCCTCAGGAAGGAAATTCGCGAATAGAAACCTCGAAAACAACGACGCTTTACCTCCAGGATTCCTCGGGAAGGAAATCCGCGAATAGAAACCTCGACAACAGTGACGCTTTACCGCCAGGATTCCTCAGGAAGGAAATCCGCGAACAGAAACCTCGAAAACAGTGACGCTTTACCGCCAGGATTCCTCAGGAAGGAAATCCGCGAATGGAAACCTCGAAAACAACGACGCTTTACCTCCAGGATTCCTCGGGAAGGAAATCCGCGAATAGAAACCTCGAAAACAACGACGCTTTACCTCCAGGATTCCTCGGGAAGGAAATCCGCGAATAGAAACCTCGAAAACAACGACGCTTCACCACCAGGATTCCTCAGGAAGGAAATCCGCGAATAGAAACCTCGAAAACAACGACGCTTTACGACCAGGATTCCTCGGGAAGGAAATCCGCGAACAGAAACCTCGAAAACAACGACGCTTCACCACCAGGATTCCTCAGGAAGGAAATCCGCGAATAGAAACCTCGAAAACAGCGACGCTTTACCTCCAGGATTCCTCAGGAAGGAAATCCGCGAACAGAAACCTCGAAAACAGCGACGCTTTACCTCCAGGATTCCTCAGGAAGGAAATCCGCGAATAGAAACCTCGAAAACAACGACGCTTTACCTCCAGGATTCCTCGGGAAGGAAATCCGCAAATAGAAACCTCGAAAACAGCGACGCTTTACCTCCAGGATTCCTCAGGAAGGAAATCCGCGAATAGAAACCTCGAAAACAGCGACGCTTTACCTCCAGGATTCCTCAGGAAGGAAATCCGCGAATAGAAACCTCGAAAACAGTGACGCTTTACCGCCAGGATTCCTCAGGAAGGAAATCCGCGAACAGAAACCTCGAAAACAACGACGCTTTACCTCCAGGATTCCTCGGGAAGGAAATCCGCGAACAGAAACCTCGAAAACAACGACGCTTTACGACCAGGATTCCTCGGGAAGGAAATCCGCAAATAGAAACCTCGAAAACAACGACGCTTTACCTCCAGGATTCCTCGGGAAGGAAATCCGCGAACAGAAACCTCGAAAACAACGACGCTTTACCTCCAGGATTCCTCAGGAAGGAAATCCGCGAATAGAAACCTCGAAAACAACGACGCTTTACCTCCAGGATTACTCGGGAAGGAAATCCGCAAATAGAAACCTCGAAAACAACGACGCTTTACCTCCAGGATTCCTCGGGAAGGAAATCCGCAAATAGAAACCTCGAAAACAACGACGCTTTACCTCCAGGATTCCTCAGGAAGGAAATCCGCGAATAGAAACCTCGAAAACAACGACGCTTTACCTCCAGGATTACTCGGGAAGGAAATCCGCGAATAGAAACCTCGAAAACAACGACGCTTTACCTCCAGGATTCCTCGGGAAGGAAATCCGCCAATAGAAACCTCGAAAACAACGACGCTTTACCTCCAGGATTACTCGGGAAGGAAATCCGCCAATAGAAACCTCGAAAACAACGACGCTTTACCTCCAGGATTACTCGGGAAGGAAATCCGCCAATAGAAACCTCGAAAACAACGACGCTTCACCACCAGGATTCCTCAGGAAGGAAATCCGCGAACAGAAACCTCGAAAACAACGACGCTTTACGACCAGGATTCCTCAGGAAGGAAATCCGCGAACAGAAACCTCGAAAACAACGACGCTTCACCACCAGGATTCCTCAGGAAGGAAATCCGCGAACAGAAACCTCGAAAACAACGACGCTTCACCACCAGGATTCCTCAGGAAGGAAATCCGCGAATAGAAACCTCGAAAACAACGACGCTTTACCTCCAGGATTCCTCGGGAAGGAAATCCGCGAATAGAAACCTCGAAAACAACGACGCTTCACCACCAGGATTCCTCAGGAAGGAAATCCGCGAACAGAAACCTCGAAAACAACGACGCTTTACCTCCAGGATTCCTCAGGAAGGAAATCCGCGAATAGAAACCTCGAAAACAACGACGCTTCACCACCAGGATTCCTCAGGAAGGAAATCCGCGAATAGAAACCTCGAAAACAACGACGCTTCTCCACCAGGATTCCTCAGGAAGGAAATCCGCGAATAGAAACCTCGAAAACAACGACGCTTTACCGCCAGGATTCCTCGGGAAGGAAATCCGCGAATAGAAACCTCGAAAACAACGACGCTTTACCTCCAGGATTCCTCAGGAAGGAAATCCGCGAATAGAAACCTCGAAAACAACGACATTTTACCTCCAGGATTCCTCAGGAAGGAAATCCGCGAATAGAAACCTCGAAAACAACGACGCTTTACCTCCAGGATTCCTCAGGAAGGAAATCCGCGAATAGAAACCTCGAAAACAACGACGCTTTACCTCCAGGATTCCTCGGGAAGGAAATCCGTGAATAGAAACCTCGAAAACAACGACGCTTTACCGCCAGGATTCCTCGGGAAGGAAATCCGCGAATAGAAACCTCGAAAACAACGACGCTTTACCTCCAGGATTCCTCAGGAAGGAAATCCGCGAACAGAAACCTCGAAAACAACGACGCTTTACCACCAGGATTCCTCAGGAAGGAAATCCGCGAACAGAAACCTCGAAAACAACGACACTTCTCCACCAGGATTCCTCAGGAAGGAAATCCGCGAACAGAAACCTCGAAAACAGTGACGCTTTACCTCCAGGATTCCTCGGGAAGGAAATCCGCGAATAGAAACCTCGAAAACAACGACACTTCTCCACCAGGATTCCTCAGGAAGGAAATCCGCGAACAGAAACCTCGAAAACAGCGACGCTTTACCACCAGGATTCCTCGGGAAGGAAATCCGCGAATAGAAACCTCGAAAACAACGACGCTTCACCTCCAGGATTCCTCAGGAAGGAAATCCGCGAATAGAAACCTCGAAAACAACGACACTTCTCCACCAGGATTCCTCAGGAAGGAAATCCGCGAACAGAAACCTCGAAAACAACGACGCTTTACCTCCAGGATTCCTCAGGAAGGAAATCCGCGAACAGAAACCTCGAAAACAACGAATGAAGATAAATGACCGAATGGATAAATAAGACCGCTAATTGCACATACAGCCGACGTCCAGCGCGGCGCGGGAACGAACCTCTTGCCTCCCGCGCCATTTCCCTTTTCTTATTTCCCTTTTATCGTTTCCCTTTTCCCGTTCCCTTTTTTCTCATTTCCCTTTTCTCATTTCCCTTTTCTCGTTTCGCTTTTCTCATTTCCCTTCTCTCGTTTCCTTTTTCTCGCTTCGCTTTTCTCATCTCCCTCTTCTCGCCTCCAATTCGGCAGCGGTTCTTCAGGCTCCAAGTGACCCACAAAACGAGATTAATCCGCCGGCCGCCATGACTATCAACTCGGGATTCGCCGCTTAATCCAATTCCCGACAAGGCCCATCGCAATCGCCGCGCCGGTTTTCTCCTCTCCTCTCCTCAGTCTTTTTCCTCCTCTCCTCCTCTCCTCCTCTTTCGTTGGCTCTCCCTCTCCGTCTGCGTTTTCTTTCCGTTTTCTCTTCTTCCTTTCGATCGTCTCCTTTCGCTGTGTTTCGTTTTGGCTTCCTCCCCGTCACATCCTATTCCTTAACTCTTTCCCTGTTCACTCAGCCTTTCTCGCTACCCCTCCCTCCTTCCTTCCTTCTTCAACTGCCTTGCTTATTCACCTCCTCTTTTTCCTTCTCCCTTTACGCCTTCCTCTCTCCCATTCCTTCTCTCCCCCCGATCTCCTCCCCTCCCTTTTCAATTCCTCTTGTTCCTTCCGCCTTCTCTGCCCCTCGTCCTCGCTGCCAACGGCGGAGGGAGAGGGAGAGGGAGAGGGAGGAGGAGAGGGGGAGAGGGCCCCGCGGCGCACCTGGGCTGCGACTAATATCCTCTGACAGCCAAGAGTCTGCTTGATAGCCAACTCGGCCCTCCCTCTCCCTCTCCCTCTCCTTCTTCCCTCCCCCGCCTCGCTCTCTCTTCTCCCTTCCCTCGCCCTCTCTCTCTCCCCTCCCCTCCCTCGCCCTCGCCCTCTCTCTCTCCCCTCCCCTCCCTTGCCCTTTCTCTCTCCCCTCCCCTCCCTCGCCCTCTCCCCTCCCCAACCTAGCCCTCTCCCCTCCCCCACATCACCCTCCCCCTTCCCCCACCCTCACCCTCTCCCCGCCCTCTCCCCTCCCCCACCCTCACCTTCTCTTCTCAACCGTCCCCTCTATTCCCCCGTCTCTCCTCCCTGCCCACAACCTCCTCCCCAACCCACTACCCTCGCCCCTTTCCCCACACCCATTCTTTCTCCCTTCCCCGGCTCATCCGACTCCTCCGAGTCTTCCCTCCAGCCCAGCAACCCAGTGCCCGTGCCCCCCCCCCCCCCCCCCCCCCCTGCCCTACTCACGCCCCGAGCCAAGTCATACCCGGGGGCGATGGCACTCCGAAAAAAAAAAAACTCACGGAACATGACGGATTCTCCCTCCGAACCGCCTTGGCACTCATTGTCACATAAATGAATATGCTCCTTGACAGTGGCGCTGAGCAAAGCCAAAATCCGACGCCAAATTAGAGGGAAATTGCGAGCGGGTTCTTACGCAGCCCCGTGAGATCAAACACGGCCATGCACGCATTGCTAAACGTACACACAGACAAGCGTGTACACATAGAATAGCGGTTGAATACACGCCTACCTAAACGCACACACGCACACACCAGCATGTACACATAGAACAGCGGTTGAATGCACACATACCTAAACGCACACACACACACCGGCATGTACGCATACCTAAACGCACACACGCACACACCAGCATGTACACAGAACAGCGGTTGAATGGACACATACCTAAACGCACACACGCACACACCAGCATGTACACATAGAACAGCGGCTGATACCTAAACGCACACACGCACACACCAGCATGTACACATAGAACAGCGGCTGATACCTAAACGCACACACGCACACACCAGCATGTACACATAGAACAGCGGTTGAATGCACGCCTACCTAAACGCACACACCAGCATGTACGCATAGAACAGCGGTTGAATGCACGCATACCTAAACGCACACACGCACACACCAGCATGTACACATAGAACAGCGGTTGAATGCACGCCTACCTAAAGGCACACACCAGCATGTACGCATAGAACAGCGGTTGAATGCACACACACCTAAACGCACACACGCACACACGCACACACCAGCATGTACGCATAGAACAGCGGTAGAAACTCCACCTACGCCGCCTGGAGGACGCAAGAACAGCCGCGACACCAACCTGCAAAGAGAAGAAACGTCGTGAGGAAATGAGCTCGACTAAAGTTGGCAAACATTAATTTTCTTAACACAAATTAATTCATACTCGCAAGAACAGCGCGCCTTTCCCTCCCGCTCTCGCTGCCTCTCTGCCTCACTCTCTCTCTTTCTCTTTCTTTCTCTTTCTGTCTCTCGCTTTCTCTTTCTCTTTCTTTCTTTCTTTCTTTCTTTCTTTCTTTCTTTCTTTCTTTCTTTCTTTCTTTCTTTCTTTCTCTCTCTCTCTCTCTCTCTCTCTCTCTCTCTCTCTCTCTCTCTCTCTCTCTCTCTCTCTCTCTCTCTCTCTCTCTCTCTCTCTCTCTCTCTCTCTCTCTCTCTCTCACTCACTCACTCACTCACTCACTCACTCACTCACTCACTCACTCACTCACTCACTCACTCACAAACATTATCAACATAAATGTAAGTATAATACGAATATAAATATGAATGTGTGTGTGTGTGTGTGTGTGTGTGTGTGTGTGTGTGTGTGTGTGTGTGTGTGTGTGTGTGTGTGTGTGTGTGTGTGTGTGCGCGCGCGCGCGCGCGTGCGTATCATATACATACATACATATATATATATATATATATATATATATATATATATATATATATATATATATATATACATATACATACATACATGCATCTGCATTTACAAACTTGCGCATTTGTCCTTGACTTTCCTGCCCAACAGCGACCGCCTGTGAGCAATATCTGCTCATCTGACCCGTGACGTCCAGCCCTCCGACTTTCCACGCCTGAGCAAATATATACATACAAACAAACCTCCCACTTTATGTCTTCAGTAATTTATAGATCAAACAAAACATTATTTCATCCGGCCCCGCCCCTCGCCTCATTAACGCTCTCGCCAGCGCCCTTTCGGTCCTTGCCTCTCCTCCTTGCCTCTCCTCCTTGCCTCTCCTTGCCTCTCCTTGCCTCTCCTCCTTCGCCTTTGGTGGAATCGGGTCTCAGTCCACGGCCATTCATGCACGCGCGCGCGAGCTCTCACGCAAGCAAATAAATACGACT
>NC_091570.1:5479448-5484448 GCF_042767895.1 Penaeus vannamei
AAATGTGTTGAAAATCCCAGCAACAAGATTACTCCCGCAGATACTACTACTGTTACTATTACTATTACTATTATTGTTGTTGCTATTAATACTACTACTACTGCTGCTGCTGCAAACGACAATAGCAGTAACAACAACAAAAACAACAATAATAATAATAATGATAATAACAATAATGATAATGATGATTAAAAATGATAAAATGATGATGATGATAAAAAAATGATAAAATAATGATGATGATGATGATGATAAGAACGATAAGAACAATAATAGAAATAATAATAATAATAATAATAATAACAATAATAATAATAATAATAGCATGTAACAATAATAATAATAATAATAATAATAATAATAATAATAATATAATATAATAAATAATAATACAAGAAAAATAATCCACCACCGTGCCCTAAAATGCAAATACCAAGGGACACCAATTAAAATACATGTAAAAATACTTCAAAGGCAATGTTTGACTTGGCAACCCGTGAACCGACCAGGCATACTCAAGACTATGCCCAAACAAAACCGACGGACATGGCATCAGCTGTACACAGAACAACACTTCGGAAGCCTCCACTTTTCCACTTAGGAGGTCCACAATAGCGGGGGCGACTTTGCAGGGAGGGCCACACTTTGCAGGGAGGGCCACTTTGCACGGAGGGCCACTTTACACGGAGGGCCACTTAGCAGGGAGGGCCACTTTACACGGAGGGCCACTTTGCACGGAGGACCACTTTACACGTAGGGCCACTTTGCAGGGAGGGCCACTTAGCAGGGAGGGCCACTTTGCACGGAGGACCACTTTACACGTAGGGCCACTTTGCATGGACGACCACTTTACACGAAGGGCCACTTAGCAGGGAGGGCCATTGAACACTTGGCGTTTACAATGACCGCCGAGTAAAAGTGTTGGCATTTTGACTTTTATTTTATGTGGATATTTATCCTGGTGACATCAATCTACGTTTTCAATTAACGTTTAATATTCAATGGAACCCTGATGTAATTAATAGTACTTAATAACCTAACTAATCGTGCTTAATAACATCTAATATTGGATATAAAATTATTACGCCAATATGTAGAGAGAAAATATGTGCTTTTATATATTGTATGAATGGATGCATACATACACATATATAGGGTAAGCCTATTTACATGTATGTATACATGTAGGTATGTCTGCATATGTATGTAAATATGTATGTAAATATGTATGTATATATGTATGCATATATGGATGCATATACGTACGTATGCATGTGTGTATATATGCATTGAGTATATGTGTATATATGCATTGAGTAGATGAGTATATGTGTACATATGCATTGAGTATATGTGTATATATGCATTGAGTATATGTGTATATATGCATTGAGTATATGTGTATATATGCATGCATAGGATATATGTATGTATAATATACATATGCTATGTTGTATATATGTATCTATATACATACGCAAAGATAAATGCATAAACAAATAAATAAAACACCGTTGTTCTCATTCTTCCAGAGGATATTTTACTTCCTTGCCAGAGCCACATACACGTACATCACCTTCCTCATCTCGTGAATGTTCTCATGAATAATGTGTCCATAAGTAATCAGCTCAGACGTTTTCTCTTCCAGGAAATGCGGCCAAACAGCTTTAACGCCGCATGAAAGTGAAATGGGGCGTGGCGGACCGTAGACTTAGTGGCCGAAATTACATAGCAAGTCGGGTGTTGTTTTACTGGGTTCGTGTTATATCTTAACGGCGGCGTGATATATATAATATTGTTTTCTTTTATAATAGACTTGCATAACGAATTAGATATACAAATTACATATACAACTACATATACAAATTACATATAGAACTACATATACAAATTACATATAGAACTACATATACAAATGACATATAGAACTACATATACAAATTACATATAGAACTACATACATGCATACAGAGATACGGTCCATATTCTTTACCCGATAAAAACGTTATTCACCTCTAAAACGAAACCTTTAATCCCGTGTGGAGTTCCACGTAAACATTAGTGGTAGAGAAAGCGTTTATTCTCCCCCACGTAAACAGAGGCTGAAATAGCTCAAGCATAAGGCATTGGAGCAGGTCGAGCAGGCTGACTTTAACACAGAAAACCCTTATCCACTAAAACTTCAAAAAATGCGGTAGGCCTACAATTAGAAAGGTTAAATATACACAAAAAAATAAACGTCCTTCGTTATATGGAATAGTCAGCTGTTACTATTTACCACACAAAAAACACCGGGGAAATGTTTAGTAAGCAAACAGCAGTAGAAATAATATGCATCCGCTGTAGTCTACCCCAGGACCCACATTACTACCGCTGTACACGGGCTTAGTAACACAAAGACAAATCTCTATTTCAGCAGCCCTTCAGCTTCGGGCAGATATCGGAAACCTGTTGAAGGGACGTAGAGATACAATGCACACCGAAGCCCTGCTCAATGAAAGGGTGTTCGCCAGCCCTTAATGAACAATAACAACAACAACAGAAGTAATTGCGATCCACACCAAAACCCCCATCCTTGGCCACCGTTAAACCCCAGAAGCCCCGCATACCCAGAGCCGAGGAAGGAATAGGAAAAAGTGGGGGGAGAAGGAGGGGGAGGGGGAGGAGGAGGAGGAGGGAGGGGGAGGAGGAGGAGGAGGAGGAGGAGGAGGAGGAGGAGGAGGGGAAGGGGGAAGGGGAGGAGGAGGAGGAGAGGAGGAGGAGGAGGAGGTGAAGAGAGGAAATGAGGAATAAGCGGAAGGAGGAGTAATAAAAGGAAGAGGAGGAGGAGGAATGTGAGGTAGAAGAGGGGGGCAGGAGGAGGAGGAGGAGGGGCAGGAGGAGGAGGAGGGGGGAGGGAGGGAGGAGGGGGGACAAGGAGGAAGAGGAGGAGGGGGGCAGGAGGAGGAGGGGGAGCAGGAAGAGGAGGAGGAGGGGGAGCAGGAAGAGGAGGAGGAGGGGGAGCAGGAAGAGGAGGAGGAGGAGGGGGGATGGCAGGAAGAGGATGAGGAGAAGGCAGAAGAAGAGGAAGAGGAGAAAGAGAAGGAGAAGAAGAAGAAGGAGGAGGAGAAGAAGAAAAAAAAGGAGAAGGAAGGGGGAGAAGGAGGAAGCCCCTTGCGGCGGCCAGTGTATAACCCGCCCAATGCCCACCGTCTGCGTCTAAACACAGCCTCACAAACCCAATCAGCAGAGCAACCGTTGTTTGCCCACCGCGAGATGGGGGGGGGGGGGGGCAGATGCCATACCGCATTCCCTCACAACGAGAAAGAAGGAGAGGGAGGAGGGAGGCAGTTGGGAAGGGAGGGAGGGAGGGAGGGAGAGAGAGAGAGAGAGAGAGAGAGAGAGAGAGAGAGAGAGAGAGAGAGAGAGAGAGAGAGAGAGAGAGAGAGAGAGAGAGGGAGGGAGGGAGGGAGGGAGGGAGGGAGGGAGGGAGGGAGGAAGGGAAGGAAGGAAGGAAGGGAGGTAGGAAGGAAGGAAGGAAGGAAGGAGGGAGGGAGGGAGGGAGGGAAGGAAGGAAGGAAGGGGGGAAATAGGGAGGGAAGGAGGGAGAGAGGGAGGGAGGGAGGGAGAGGAGAGAGAGAGAGAGAGAGAGAGAGAGAGAGAGAGAGAGAGAGAGAGAGAGAGAGAGAGAGAGAGAGAGAGAGAGAGAGAGAGAGAGAGAGAGAGAGACCAAAAGATCGAGAGACCAAAAGATCGAGAAACCAAAAGATCGAGAGACCAAAAGATAGAGACCAAAAGACAGAGACCAAAAGTGAGCGAGAGCGAAAGCAAAAGCGAGAGAGAACAAGATAGAAAGAGAGAGAAAGAAATGCACCCGCCCCGTCCTTCTCGACCGTACAAACAGGATACATTTGTTCCACTCCGCCGCCGCTACAAACGCTCCACGCCAACCGCGGTGCAGTGCGAATAAAAAAAAAAGAGAGAGACAGCCGTGAAATGGTATTACGATATGCCTATAAATAACTTAAAATTACATGAAGCGAAGCCAAAAAATGAGTTTAAAAAAAGAGAAAACGAAGAAAAAAATACAGAAAAAAAGACTAATAGGATTTAGCTGGGGGCCCCGGATTCAGTCCTCGCAAATGAAGGCTTAAACATGACTTTTCATTCGGTGGTCGCGTCGGCCTCCCATTCGAGGTGCACATAATCGGGAACTAAAATACAAGAAAATACAACAAAATGCAAGAGAATTAGAGAAAAATAAAAGAGAAATAAAGAAAAATACAAGAGATTTAGAGAAAAATACCAGAGAATTGGAGAAAAATACAAGAGATTTAGAGAAAAATACCAGAGAAATAGAGAAAAATACATGAGAATTAGAGAGAAATACAAGAGAATTAGAGAAAAATACAAGAGAAATAAAGAAAAATACCAGAGAAATAGAGAAAAATACAAGAGATTTAGAGAAAAATACAAGAGAAATAAAGAAAAATACAAGAGAATTAGAGAAAAATACAAGAGATTTAGAGAAAAATACAAGAGAATTAGAGAAAAATACAAGAGAATTAGAGAAAAATACAAGAGAATTAGAGAAAAATACAAGAGAATTAGAGAAAAATACAAGAAAATTAGAGAAAATTACATGATAATTATACACAATCACACAAATGCGCCTATTTGTTCATATACCTGTACAAACGCATGCATTTATGTCCATGTGTATAAATGTATGCATGAATGTGTGTATGTATATACATACGCAGTGCGTATATATGTAAGTATATGTATGCATGTATGTGTATGTATATATGTATGTCTGTACGTACTTAAGTATATATATAGATATATATGTATGTACGTATGTATGTACGAATGTATGTATACATGCATGTGCGCATGTATGCCTGTATGTATGCACGCCCAGACACACAGAACGGAAAAGCAATAAATCCACTTGCAAACCCAGCCTTCGGAAAACCTTTCCCCGACGCCCCCCCTCCCGAACCCCCGCCCCCCCCTCC
>NC_091570.1:5489448-5496948 GCF_042767895.1 Penaeus vannamei
TGTTGTTCTCGCCACATTTTCTCAACCAATTCTCTCTGTGTACAGGAAGAGAGCAAGGACTTATCTGAATCATCAAAATTCAATACACAAGGATTCCATAATTGTGTTAATCCCCTTTTCAAGCACTGCAGTATATAATATGAGGGTAAGACATGCCTTTTATACTAGCACTGAACCAACCTGTACACGGGAAGAGAGC
Source organism: Penaeus vannamei (assembly GCF_042767895.1). Classification (NCBI taxonomy): domain Eukaryota; kingdom Metazoa; phylum Arthropoda; class Malacostraca; order Decapoda; family Penaeidae; genus Penaeus; species Penaeus vannamei. The sequence continues at coordinate 5,489,648 of NC_091570.1, forward strand.
AAAGACTCGTCTGACGAGGAATTATTGCTTTCCCAATTATGAATTGTTAACACGTAAACAAACCATCTATAAATGATTATTACAATTTACTCTATTTGTTTATTACACTTTACTCTATTTGTTAAAACAAATATAAAAATATGTAAACAAGTGTTTCAGCGACATACATACATATTTGAAATTAGAAGCAACGCACCTTTTTAATGTCGAATAAATAATGATCTCGACATATTTATGTGTGTGGGGGCGTGCGTGCGTGCGTGTATATGTGTGTGCGTTTGCATGTGAATGTGTGTGTGCGTGTGCATGTGAATGTGTGTGTGCGTGTGCGTGTGAATGTGTGTGTGTGTGTGTGTGTGTGTGTGTGTGTGTGTGTGTGTGCGTGTGTGTGTGTGTGTGTATGTGTGTGTGTGTGTGTGTTGTGTACGTTGCGTGTGAATGTGTGTGTGTGTGTGTGTGTGTGTGTGTGTGTGTGTGTGTGTGTGTGTGTGTGTGTGTGTGTTGATGCAGTATCGTGCCATCTGAATCTGGTTTCGATGAAAGACATAAATTCAGTTTTGCCCCGTCATTACCGCAGCAGGGGGGGTGGGGGGTAAGGGGCAGGGAGAACGGGGGGAGGCGAACCCATTGAAAGCTTGCCGTGGTGACGCAAAAAGCACGAGGGCGGCACTGTGCTATCCCGATTAAAGCGGCACCACCATGGCACTCTCTGGTCTGAGTGTCGGTGCCCTTAAAGCGACGTACCGACGACGGGATAGGCCTACCTAGCCACCGGAATCGGGACTGTCGGTCAGCGTGAGAACGTCTGTCTCGTCAATGATTCGCAACGCTGGGGCTAAAGGGCTTTCATGAACAGACGAGCGGCGGCGAAGCATCTCTAGACGCGGGGGGGAGGGGGGGGGGATTACACCAAAATATGCTACATGTAAAAGAGAGGAAGAAAAGGGAGGGAGGAAAAGGGGAGTGAGAGGGAGAAAGGGAGAGGGAGGGAGGGAGAGGGAGAAAGGGAGAGAGAGAGAGAGACAGAAAGACAGACAGGCGAATGAGAGACGGAGAAAGAGAGACACACATAGGGAAAGAGAAACAGAAACAGAGAGAAAGAGTGAGGGGGAGGGAAAGCCTGAAATATTAAAACATAAATCTGAATTCCACGCGTCTGAGGAATGAACCGCTGGAGAAATACTGTACATTAGAACTTCTGGAATGTGGGATGTAACACCGAGAGCAATGACAGTGTGGGAAGTGACACAGTGAACAATAGCAATGTGGGAAATGACACCGACTAAGGAACGGCAGTGTGTGCACTATCTTTTATTTTAACATGTGTGGAAAATGCCTAAAAAACGTTTACCTGGGAAATGACACCGACTAAGGAATGGCAGTGTGTGTAATGTCTTTTAACATGTGTGGAAAATGCCTAAAAAACGTTTACCTGGGAAATGACACCGACTAAGGAATGGCAGTGTGTGTAATGTCTTTTAACATGTGTGGAAAATGCCTAAAAATAACGTTTACCTGGGAAATGACACCGACTAAGGAATGGCAGTGTGTGCAATGTCTTTTAAACATGTGTGGAAAATGCCTAAAAATAAAAACGTTTACCTGGGAAATGACGGAAAAATGGTCTTGTAGGATATGGACACAGGGACGTGCCAGTGTGGGAAATGACTGAGAATGGCCAGTGTATTAAATGGCTGTGAGAAATGACTGCGTGCGAAATGACAGTGTATAAAATAAGAAAAAATAAGTTGGGACACGACACTGTGGGAAATGAATGTCGGATATGGCGTTTCAGAGCTTTTGAAATGCTAAATGCAGAGGACACGAACTGTGCAATTTGGGAAACAAGGAAGGGAGGGAGGGAGGAAGGACGGAAAGACGGACGGAAGGAAGGGAGGAAGGAAGAAAGAAACAAACATACAAAGAAAGGAAGAAAGTAAGAGAGGGAGATAGGAAGGAAGAAATGACGGACGGACAGACGGAAGGAAGAAAGGTAGATAGAAAGAAAGAAAGAAAGGGACGGAGGAAGCAAAGGAGGGAAGGATGAAGGAAGGAAGGAAGGAAGGAAGGGAGAGAACGAGGGAACGAGGTGCCTGCACGTACACTCTCTCTAACCTTCGCGTTGGCGGCCGAGTTATTGCCTCATCTGCCGCGGATGTTAGCGCCGTCCTCCGCGCTCCAGCTGGCACCCTCCCCCCCCTTTCCTTCTACCTTCATTCCCAATTCCCATTCCTACTCCCCCCCTCCGCGCTCCAGCTGGCACCCTCCCTCCACCTGATTCAGGCACCTTCCCCCCCCCCCCCGTCTTTCCTTCTACCTCCATTCCCAATTCCCATTCCTACTGCCCCCTCCTCGCTTCACCCCTCCCTAGGCACCTTCCCCCCACCCGTTTCCTTCTACCTCCATTCCCAATTTCTTACGCCCCCTCCTCGCTTCACCCCACCCTAGGCACCTTCCCCCTCCTCCCCCTTTTCCTTCTACCTCCATTCCCAATTCCCATTCCTATTCCCCCCATCCTCGCTTCACCCCTCCCTAGGCACCTCCCCCTCTTTCCTTCTACCTCCATTCCCAATTTCCATTCCTACTCCCCCTCCTCGCTTCACCCCCTCCCTAGGCACCTCCCCCCCCCCCCCCCCGTTTCCTTCTACCTCCATTCCCAATTCCCATCCCTACTCCCCCCTCGCTTCACCCCTCTCTAGGCATCTGCCCCTTCCCCCTTTCCTTCTACCTCCATTCCCAATTCCCATTCCTACTCCCCCCTCCCTCGTCGCTTTCACCCCCCTCCCTTTCCCCCGTCCCTATCCCCTCCCCTCCCCCTACTCCTACTCTCCTCCACTTTTCCTTCTACCTCCATTCCTAATTCCCATTCCTACTCCCCCCTCCTCGCTTTCACCCCCTCCCTTTCCCCCCCCCCCTTTCCCCCGTCCCTATCCCCTCACCCTCCCCCCTCCCTACTCCTACTCTCCTCCACGCCTCCTCCTTCTCAACACGCTTTCACTCTCTCCTTTGTCTCACCTACGGTCTTCTTATTACGGCTCTCGTAGATCGGTTCCATTATTCAAATCGCCGCGAATTATTCACACGCTGCTACGACATTCCGACGCCAGAATCAATGGAACTACATTCATACTTCACGACTTGTCTGGCTGAATGGGGCGTCGAGGCAGACGCTGACAAAAGGTCGCCGGGAAGGAGGCAGGACGGGTAAAAAATAAATAAAAAATAAGTAAATAAAATAAAATAAATAAAAATGGGCTTGTTTTTTTATTTCATTGCTCTCTTATTCTCAAGCGCATGCTCGCTCACTCTTTCAGAGAGAGAGAGAGAGAGAGAGAGAGAGAGAGAGAGAGAGAGAGAGAGAGAGAGAGAGAGAGAGAGAGAGAGAGAGAGAGAGAGAGAGAGAGAGAGAGAGAGAGAGAGAGAGAGAGAGAGAGAGAGAGAGAGAGAGAGAGAGAGAGAGAGAGAGAGAGAGAGAGAGAGAGGAAGGGGGACTGATACTATATACCATATATATGTGCGTATGTGCGTGGCCGCATCCATTTGTGTGTGCGTGCGTGTGCTTGTGAGTGGACGTGTGCATGCGTGGGCGTGTGCGTGTACGTGTGCAAGTGGGCCTTCGTGTTGTATCTAAAACAATTCCACCAGCCACTTGATCCCATCCCTAAATCAGACAACCACAGCAGATTCCACGACTACAGTGCTGATTCCTGCGACCCGACGACTACTGTGTACTGGCTAAAAATTAACTCAAAAGGGTTAAAATCAACACACTCGTAAGATATTAGGTACATACACAGACGGATGGATAGATAGATAGCCAGCCAGACATATAGATAGGTAGATAAACAGATTATATATATATATATATATATATATATATATATATATATATATATATATATATATATATATATATATGTATGAGAGAGAGAGAGAAGAGAGAAAGCGAGAGAGAGAGAGAGAGAGAGAGAGAGAGAGAGAGAGAGAGAGAGAGAGAGAGAGAGAGAGAGAGAGAGAGAGAGAGAGAGAGAGAGAGAGAGAGAGAGAGAGAGAGAGAGAGAGAGAGAGAGAGGGGAGGGAGGGAGGGGGAGGAGAGAGAGAGAGAGAGAGAGAGAGAGAGAGAGAGAGAGAGAGAGAGAGAGAGAGAGAGGGAGAGGGAGAGGGAGAGAGAGAGGGAGAGAGAGAGAGAGAGAGAGAGAGAGAGAGAGAGAGAGAGAGAGAGAGAGAGAGAGAGAGAGAGAGAGAGAGAGAGAGAGAGAGAGAAGACAGACAGACAGACAGACAGACAGACACAGACACACACAGACACACACAGACACACACAGACACACACACACACACACACACACACACATACACACACACACACACACACACACACACACACACACACACACACACACACACACACACACGCCGCGAGTGACCCGCCGCCGCCGCAGCGGGTCAGCGGCGGCGGCCAAGATCGGGACCTTGGCCGGCCTGCCTCCGAGCCCCAAGAAAACGGGGCGAAGTAATTAAGGAGTCCAAGGTAACCGTCAGAAGAAACTCGCCTCCGGACACGCGCGCCGCTCGCAAAAACCCGCCGATTCTAGGCGAGTCACTCTCACTTTTCGACTCCCTCCTCTCTCCTCCCGGCGCTCCTCCCCCTCCCCTCCCCTCTCCCCCGCACAGGCGCCCCTCCCCCTCCCCCGCACAGGCGCCCCTCCCCCTCCCCGGACGGACGCCCCTCCCCTCCCCTCCCCCCGCACAGGCCCCCTCCCCCTACCCTCCCCCAGACGGACGCCCTTCCCCTCCCTCTCCCAGCCGAAAGCCCCTCCCCTCCCTCCGCACAGGCGCCCTTCCCCTCCCCCAGCCGGAAGCCCCTCTCCCTCCCTCCCCCACACACCCCCCTCCTCCTCCTCCTCCTCCTCCTCCTCCCATCCCTTCGCCATTTTTCCTTCTCTAGCTCTTTGGATCTCCTCTTCCTCCTTTTCCTCCTCTCGTTCTCCGACCTCCTCCTCCTCCTCCTCCTCCTCCTCCTCCTCCTCCTCCTCCTCCTCCTCCTCCTCCTCCTCCTCCTCCTCCTCCACCTCCTCCTCTTCCAACGTCTTTTCCTCCTCTCGCCCTCCCCTTACTCAGTCTTCCTCTTCTCATTTTTCTTTTCATTTAATTTCTTTTTATCTCCTCTCTCCTCCTCCTCCCTGACGTACCCACACAGATAGAAAGTTTATACAAAAGGAGCCCCAGAAAAAACACAGGTAGTAAGAGCCCCCGAAGAAAGCACAGGTAGTGGGAGCCCAAGAATACCGTGTTCTTAGTCGAGCAATCCCCCCCCCCCTTTATTCTACAAAATCCGCTTTATTTTATTTTATTTCATTTTGTGTTCTTGGTCGAGCGATTCCCTCCTTTATTCTACAAAATCCGTTTTATTTTATTTTATTTCATCTTTATCTATTAATTAATTTTATCTATTTATCATATCATTTTAATATGTTTTATTTACTCTTTTGGTGTAGGGCTAAATTTACATATCAGCTGATTTATGGGATTGCATATCATCAGCGGGCAAACTAATCTGCGATATGAAACCCTTTAGTAATCCCATTAACGAACACGAATAATTATCTTAATTTCCATGAATATATATCGGAATGGCAATTTCCATTTTATTACAAATGGGAAAAAATATGAAAAAAACAACCCTCCCTTTCCTTAAAAAAAAAGGAGGGGAGGGGAGGGGTACAAAAATGAGGGGACGGATTTACTCCTCCATGGGGCGTCCTGCTGCATCTCCCGGGGCACGTGTCGGTGATTCACTCCTTGATGGCAATAACTCAAAAGGTAAGGAGGGGATGAGGGAGGGAGGGAAGGAGGGAGGGAAGGAAGGAGGGAGGGAGGGAGGAAGGAGGGAAGGAGGGAGGGAGCGAGGGAGGAAGGAGGGAGGGAGGGAGAGGGAGGGAGGGAGGGAGGGAGGGAGGGAGGGGGGGGAGGGAGGGAAGGAGGGAGGGAGGGAGGGAAGGAGGAGGAGGAAGGAGGGAGGAAAAAGGGAAGGGGGGATTTTTGTTTCCATTAATTTACGTGGTTCAGGGGAGAGAGGGAGGGGGAGAAGAGAAGATGGAAAGGGAAGGAGGGGATGAGGGAGGGAGGGAAGGAGGGAAGGAGGAAGGAGGGAAAAAGGGAGGGAGAGATTTTTGTTTCAATTAATTTACGTGGTTCAATGGAGGGAGGGAGAGGGAGAAGTGAGGAGAGAGAGTGAAAAGATAAGAGAGGAGAGGAGGGGAGGGAAAGGGAGATGGAGAGGGAGAAGAGAGGAGGGAAAGGGAGATGGAGAGGGAGAAGAGAGGAGGGAAAGGGAGAGGGAGAGGGAGAAGAGAAGAGAGGAGGAAAGGGAAAACAGATAAACGGAGAGAGAGAGAGCAAAGGAGAGAGAAAGGGGAATGACACAAACAAACAAACAAACAAACACACGCAGCCTCATAATACGAATAACGAAACAAACCGATCAAGCGGATACGAACCAACCAACACAGCAACATGAACATCTCGCAGGCCATCTAGGAGTCCCAGTGCGCTGTCGTTGGGTCTATCCGCCTACACCTCGCCCTGGGTCGTTCAAAGGGCAGCGCGCACGGTGACAATCCACTCGTCAACACGGTAAATGGGCTCTCGCTCTCGCTCTCTTTCTCTCGTTCTCTCTTTCTCTCGTTCTCTCGTTCGCTCGTTCTCTCGTTCTCTCGCTCTCTCTCTCTCTTAATCTCGTTCTCGTTCTCGTTCTCTCGTTCTCTCGTTCTCTCGTTCTCTCGCTCTCGCTCGTTCTCTCTCTCTCTCTCGCTCGTTCTCTCTCTCTCTCTCTCTCTCTCTCTCTCGCTCTCGCTCTCGCTCTCGCTCTCACTCTCTCTCTCTCTCTCTCTCTCTCTCTCTCTCTCTCTCTCTCTCTCTCTCTCTCTCTCTCTCTCTCTCTCTCTCTCTCTCTCTTCTCTCTCTCTCTCTCTCTCTCTCTTCTCTCTCTCTCTCTCGCTCTCTCTCTCTCTCGCTCTCTCTCTCTCTCTCTCTCTCTCTCTCTCTCTCTCTCTCTCTCTCTCTCTCTCGCTCTCTCTCTCTCTCTCGCTCTCTCTCTCTCTCGCTCTCTCTCTCTCTCGCTCTCTCTCTCTCTCGCTCTCTCTCTTCGCTCTCTCTCTCTCTCGCTTTCTCTTTCTCGCTCTCTCTCTCTCTCTCGCTTTCTCTCTCTCTGTTTTCTCTCTCTCTCTCGCTCTCTCTCTCTCTCGCTCTCTCTCTCTCTCGCTCTCTCTCTCTCTTGCTCTCTCTAGCTCTAGCTCTCG
>NC_091570.1:5519448-5521948 GCF_042767895.1 Penaeus vannamei
TTCGTCGGGAGCCAGGTGACGTCCTCCTCTACTTCGTCGGGAGCCAGGTGACGTGTTCCTCTACTTCGTCGGGAGCCAGGTGACGTGTTCCTCTACTTCGTCGGGACTCAGGTGACGTGCTCCTCTCCTTCGTACGTCCACGTCGCCTCCCTCGGACACCTGACCCGCTCGCCTCCGGACGCAGCCAGCTCGGCCAGCACCGCGCACCTGTGTCCCATCCTGCGAAGGAGACCCTAGTCGCCGGCGTCCCATTGATGCCAGGAGCCGTACGCTGCGATTTGCCTCCTCAATGAATACAAAAAAAGAAAGTACACGCGACCACACACTTGCTATCGATCGTGGGCTGAGGCCGCCTGTGGGCGTAAGCTTCCTTCTAGCATCCAAAGCCCGGTAGCGCTCTTCCTGCCACCCCCAGGCCCGCGCCACGCCACCCCCTGACAACCTGCCGCCGCGCTCACCTTCACCTTCGCGGCCGCCTCGCCCCGCTCCTCCTCGCGGCCGCACGCCCCTCGTCGCCTCGCTCGCAAGGGAGGACTGAGGCCAGGGAGGAGGAGGCAGAGATGCATGAGGAGGTGGAGACGGAGAAGGAGGATGTGGAAACGGAGGAGAAGGTGGAGGTGGAGATGGAGACGGAGGAGGAGGTGGAGACGGAGGAGGAGCTGGAGAATGAAGAGGAGGTGGAGAATAAGGAGGAGGTGGAGAATGAGGAAAAGGAGGAGGAGCTGGAGAATGTGGAGGAGCTGGAGAATGTGGAGGAGGAGCTGGAGAATGAGGAGGAGAAGGAGCTGGAGAATGAGGAGGAGAAGGAGCTGGAGAATGAGGAGGAGAAGAAGGAGACGGAGTATGAGGTGGAGAAGGAGGAGGTGGAGACGGAGGAGGAGGAGGTGGAGGAGCTGGAGACGGTGGAGTAGGAGGTGGAGACGGAGGAGGAGGTGGAGAATGATGATGAGGAGATGGAGGTGGGGACGGAGGAGGAGGAGGAGGTGGAAAATGAGGAGGAGGAGGTGGAGACGGAGGAGGAGGAGGAGGATGCGGAGGCAGTGGAGGAGGAGGACCAAAGAGGAAAAAGAAGAAGAAAGAAAAAAAGAAGGATGTACGCAAAACAGAGAGAAAGAACGAAAGGAGGAAGAGAAGAAACAAACGGATGAGAGAGGCAGCAAGCTCTGCCGGCGGAGGCGCAGACGGCGGACGTGTCGTGTTTGTTTTGGTGCGAAGCTGAGCGTCGGCGGCGCTTCCGACCTCCGACGGAGCCTTATTGAATTGTAACTCGACCGAAACTTGGGCGAAACTTGTTCCCGATTTCCGCTCGCGCCACACGGCCCCCGAACGTAATAAAACGCCCTTCGTGCCGGAGGAGCAGCGGGGCTTCGGAGACCTACCTGTTGATATTGACAATCTGCCCTACCTGCTCACGAGGCCCCCTGCCCCGCCCGCCCCGACACGCCCTGCCTCGCGCCCATTCACAGCTCTACAAACACCGCCGCCGATTCCTCGCATCAAACAACACCGAAGCTGTCGGTAGGCCGCACCGTCTACCCTCCTTCCAATATCCAGAGCGCGGTATTAATTTTAGAGCCGACTTTGCATCCTACAAAGACGGCATTAGGCCTGATCCCGAGCCAGAAAAGCCCGGTGTGCACGCAGGCATTAAGGCGACCTGGCGAGCGGCTCGGTGCCTGTAATCCGAAGACGCGCGTAATGAAAACGACGGGAGCCTCCTGATCTCGATGCAAATCCGATACCGTCGCCATTACGCTGCTTATTCATCCACCAGACCATGCAAAAACATTCTGAATCGACAAGACTCGAAATCGAGGATCATCTCTCAATTCCCGAGACCTCATTTCACAACGTGAGCTGGCGGCGGCGGTTCTGGTTCTGTCGACATTCGCTGCACACGACGAACACGTACCTGCTGCTCTGAGCTGTACCCGGAAGCTGGCTATTTCTGCTTTCGGCGCGCGCGGGAACAGAGTGCAAGCAGCGCCGACATTACAGGGACTGAAACCATCCAGGATTCTCGCCGAAAGTGTTGAAATGTTTCGCAGAGGAGAGATGTGCACTCTCATTCGCCGGCTGTGAAAAGGTAGGGGCGGCGAAGGGAGGGAGGGAGGGGGAACAGAAGGAGAGAGAGAGAGAAAGAGAGAGAGAGAGAGAGAGAGAGAGAGAGAGAGAGAGAGAGAGAGAGGAGAGAGAGAGAGAGGGGGAGAGAGGAGAGAGAGAGAGAGAGAGAGAGAGAGAGAGAGGGGGAGGAGAGAGAGAGAGGGGGAGGAGAGAGAGAGAGAGAGAACTAGAAAGAGAGAGAGAGGGGGAGGAGAGAGAGAGAGGGGGAGGAGAGAGAGAGGGGGAGGAGAGAGAGAGGGGGGAGGAGAGAGAGAGGGGGGAGGAGAGAGAGAGGGGGAGGGGAGAGAGAGAGGGGAGGGGAGAGAGAGGAGGGAGGGGAGAGAGAGGAGGGAGGGGAGAGAGAGGGAGGGAGGGGAGAGAGGAGGAGGGGAGAGAG
>NC_091570.1:5534448-5536948 GCF_042767895.1 Penaeus vannamei
AAGTCTTAAAGATAAATGTAAGTTTAAAGATAAATGCAAGTCACTTAAAGAAATTCCAATGATTATTTATTTCTCCCCCATTTATCAGTGTTGTCTTAGATGTTAATTTATTAGGTTTATTGCCTCTTTAGAGCCTAGAAATATACGCTATATCATTCTGCATAATACTGAACAATATTCACAATGCATTTCGTTATATAATATCTGTTAAATACTTCTTAAATAGCTAAATAAAGTGTTACAAAATACAATAAAGAAGTAGTTGGGGTTTTACCTATTCGGCGACGGTTACGCATTCGTGTTGACGAACGGAGAACACAGGTTGGTACGCCTGTGTGGGAGGAGCTTAGACTTGAAATTAATTGAAATTCGGCAGCAAAAAAGAAAAAAAAATGCAAGAAATTGGAGACATGATAAGTGAAAGTGAATTATAGGTTACAACGTAATTATCTTAAAATCAAGTCATATATTGCATTTACAAAATTTACTTCGTTGACTTCCACATTCTTACAGTGTTAAACTATTATTGTTAAGGCTATTCACATGGTGGTAATGTTGACTATAATAATGTTAAGTCATAATGCTATAAAGATGCTGATAATAACAAAGGATAATAATAACATAGAGTGATAATAACTATGACGATGGCGATGATAGTGCTGATCATAAGAAAAAAAATAGCACATTCATGTTGTATATACTTATAAATTAAGTCGACTATACCTGCTTTATTTCCTCCATAGGTATGTCTTGATAAATTTGAAGATGCAAATTGCTTCTAGAAAAAAAATGATATTCATAATTCTATTATATATAATGATAACAATAGTAGTAATAATAATCATAATAATAGTAATAATGACAACAATATTAAGGTTTTATCTGCAGCGTTCATATCTGCAGTTTCTTGCGATTCTTTGATTTGCTGTTGTTGTTGTTGTTGTTGTTGCCGAATTTCAAGTCATTTCATGTCTACGGTCCGACCACACAGGCGCCAATAAGTGCATTCAGCATCGACCCATCACCAAATAGGCAAAATGCTAAATACTTCTTACATCTTTTTCAGCTCCTCATTTAGCCATTTACGGAGTATTTAAAACATTTGAATGTATTTCTCTGGCTGTGACTCAACTTTGACAAGTTTTTATCTATCTACCGTTGGATAACTCTCAAAAACACGTAGTATATTCATTGTTTTCGTATATTTTTAAGGCTTTACCTCTAGCGCCAAATACTTTGAATGTTTTGGTCAATGGGGGGGGGTGGTATCGACGTTGCCAGGCGTACGACAATCCATCGGGCCAAAGTATCCTACCGCTTAAAAAAAAAAAAAAAAAAAAAAAAAAAAAAAAAAAAAAAAAAAAAAAAAAAAAAAAACAGCCGTCTCACTTTACATGTTTACATGTATAAGAAATAGTAACATTCTATGGTAACTGAAATTTGAATGGCTTACACCTGATGTCACATCACAGGTTAGAATTATGGGTTATAACTTAATTGTCCTAAAAATAACTATCTTACTGCATTTGCATGTTACTTATTTGATTTATACATTCCTACCATGCTATATCATTATTGTTAAGGCATTTGTTTATATAGTGGTGATGTTTAACTTTACAATGGTAAATGATGATACCATAATGATAATGATATAGTAATATATAATGATATTAAGAATTACAATGATTGCAGTACAACGGCAGTGATGATCATAACGAAAATAGTACATGCACATTGCGTTTATTCGTTAATTACGTCGACTATTGCTGTATTTCGTTGATAGATATCGACAGGAATCTCTTGGTATCTGATGGGTCTGAGGATGCAATACGTTTAAGAACAAATAAACATTCATACTTATACTTAACAATTCGATTACTATACTTATGATAATAACAATAATGATGGTAATAATAATAATAATAATAATAATAATAATAATAATAATAATAATAATAATAATAATAATAATAATAATAATAATAATAATAATAATAATAATAATAATTAGTCTTAGTAGGAGTATTGTTACTGTAATTTTCTAATTGTTATCGTTACTATTATTGTCATTATCATTATCAAAAGTCATGAATGTCCTATGAATGGAGGATAAAAAGAAACGGTAATATTTTAGTATTTGCGGAGCTTTATTCGAAGGATCCCTTGCTGGTAATCAAAATGTAAACAAAGTCGAATGTTTTGTCTGTGTAATGTTTTGTCAATAAGAATGTCTGTGTCTCTGTAATTCGACAATGTTTATCAATCTATCTGCATTTTGATAATCTCAAAACACATGAAGTATGTTTATTATTCATTTAAGGGTAATTTTCTATATTACGTCCGCATTACCGATATCGACGATTTTGGTATCGTTGATTCCTCTCACTCTATACAATGCAAATAGATAGGTTTTATTGCGCGCTAACCCCCGTTAGCGACAAACTTGGTCCCGATTGCGGGGGCGACGATTTTGGTATCGTTGGATTCCTCTCACTCTATA
>NC_091570.1:5546948-5569448 GCF_042767895.1 Penaeus vannamei
CCATGTCTGTCCATGTTACGGTACTTTAAAGTCCATACCAGAACACAACGCAAACGCTGAACGATCCACACCTTTTTTGTGGTGTCAAAATACCACAGGAGAGAATACTGGCAAAATTTAGCAGAGAAAGTGGATTTAGAATCAAATCTAGCATGGTTTTTTGAGGAACATCTAGGAATTTTAAAGTCTAAAAGGACATATATACATATACATATTCGGCTCAGTTTAATACATCCATATATGCATCCCACTACAAACATTACACTGTAAATGATTTGGTAAAATGTCTATCACTGCAATCAGTCCCAGCCTCATAGTTGTGACACAGCTCAAATGTATTTTTTTCTGGTTCAGATTTTAAAATAATATAAATAAATGTTAGACAAAGGTGGCAAACACCGAACCTATTATTTCCTTAATAATCTTGTCATGACAGTTACTCCTATCAAGGTAGGTTTTCGTTGCAGACTCCTGGATCTTCTTGATTCAGGAGACCTCTAAACAAAACAGGATTTAACTCTCATGACACTCGGACCGAGGAGTATTAGTAGTGTTAGTGGATAGATGACAGGTCTACCTAGGCCATGCGCATATTGACCAGCATTAGATGCAAAAGTCACATCCTTGCGTCACAATATAATTCACAGCAGGGATTCAGCCGAGTCGCAGGATTTCCTAAACTGATTTGCAAAGCACAAAGTAGAGCACATTCAGGCTAGTATAGGCTGATCGGAGCTAACGAGTCAATTAATGATAGTGTACTACCTGGCGATTGTTACAGCCCCAGTGATCCTCTTTCCCCTTCCACAGCAGTAACACCAGATCCTCTAGAAAGTTTGTGAGGAGTTTACTACCAGATGGTCATATGGCAGTTAGAAGGACTATAAGCTCATCACCAGACTACCTTACTATCCTAGACATCGTCTCCCTAACCTCAGTGTGAGCCTCATCACTAGGATCATAACACCATCCGTGTCTATGCTAACCATTGGCCACTTAACTCAAACCAAGTGCTCAAAGTATTGGCCCAACACCTGTGATAATCAGGCCATCTGCTTAGTGAGCTACAGCCATATGTGCGAAGAGTTTGGCATTTAACTTTCTCAGGGCTTGGTAAGCAGGGCTAAGGTTACGAAGAAACGGTCTTTAACCTCGGTAGTGAGACTCCAGATACACTATTCCTTGTCCCTCCTCAACAGTAGTGCCCTAGTCCCACATTACAGGGATCAAAACAGTTCCATATCCCCAGGTAACTGAGTCATATTACATGCAAGCTTGACCTTTAATGTCTGCTACGAGTTCTACTAAGTGCTTAAGTAGTCACTAATGGAAAAGGCTAGGCTACCCTGTGGACAGATTTCCATCCCACGGCCTAACCAGTCAGCATTACAACCGCCTTCACTGATTCCCTCACTGCTTGATCTTACCCCAGAAAACAGACAACTTTATCTTTAGTCAGCTGAGACCCCTTGGTAGCAGTGGCAATCTATCCTGTGGGTAACATCTAGACCCCAGCATCCACGTGTAGGTTACCCACAGGTTTTGCCCCATAGATCCCATGCTGAGTCGGTACCCACGAGCAAGATGCATTTCCTGTTCCCTACCCGAGTTCCACCAACATTTTCCCCTGAAGACCTACATCCTGTCCAGTTTGCCGGACGAGAGGGTAAAAGACCTGGCCTTTTTTCCTCCAGGTTGCACCTCTACCACTAGGATGGCAGACCAGTAGGGAAAATACACCTAAAGCCACCTAATTATCATTGGGAAGGAAGGATATAGTGCACAGTTATGGTGCTTCCGCACACTGATGGGTTAAGCCTCCATACCTCTAAAGGAGCGGCTCACATACCTAGTACCCCCAACAAAAGTAATATCACAATTTAATATGATAAAGGCATACTGCTAATAACTATTAGAAGTATGACTTTTCGTAGACATGAGTTTCTCTGAATAGGCTCACACGGCATCTGTACTGGATAGTCTTTTGTAAGCTTGCATACGCCTATTTGCAATTTCCCCATAAAGTCGAAATATCTGCCCTGCACTGTTGTAAATGGTCTGCATTTACGGCACCCACTGACATGGCAACCCGGGGGTGTGGACGCCCAAGGAGAACCAACCCTAGCTCTAAAAGGCCTATTGTTCCGAGATCAATAGTTTAGTCTTGGATTCCATGGTCCCCAGTTGACACGAGGAGGTCCTGCAGGAGTCTTGATAATAGAGTGACATACTGGTAGAGGAAGCATAATGCAACGTTGCCCCCTGACATGCCAACCAACAGTTAGCACTTAACAATTCCCAAAACTAACAAATGTAGCTCATCACCCAGGCATGAAGCATCTGCCCATGGATAATGATAACAAGGAAAAAAACGTTTCGCCTTCTACAACTGCTCGTTTCTTATTCTAGAAAATGTCATGAAGTTCAACCGGGGACAGGAAACACATATCTCTGCCATGTGTTTTACTGCTGACTGTTCATACATCGAATGCACAATCACAAGGCATCGGATAATTGTACAGGGTTCATTTGCACTATATATCACCATGTGCTCTCCAGCCAGACTGCCCGTCTTGCCTACGTTTTGCCTGGAGTCCTCTGGTGATATCGTACCGTTGTCGTACTTCTACGTCACATCATACCGCTGTTATATTCCTCACGTCAGTTCTGGTGTGACCTAGAGAAGGGGTGATTGAAACATTTGCATTTCAAAGGGAGGGGGAATCACGTAAGTGGTTCATATTAACTCCACTCTTTTTTAAACGTGAATAATGCTGTCGGCATAAGTATCGCGCTCTCTAAATATTTATAGACTAAAAACGTCCTTACACGAAAACGTAATTACTTAAGTGTCTTCCGACGTTGCGTAATTGAACCCTCGCCCTGTAATATGTATGGTAATGTAGTGAACATAATTACTCCTATAACAGGTTGATTTGAAAATATAAGATATAGAAAACAAAAATGGTAAAATGGCAATTGAACGATAGGCACACACATGCGCATAAACATATACGTGTATGAGCATTTATGTATATAAATATATATATATATATATATATATATATATATATATATATATATATATATATATACTCCTTCACTCACACACTTGCATGTTTGTTACTTGCCACTTACTTTTTTCTACACAGGAAATGCTTGACCGAATAAACAGTAGCTGCCAAATGCTAATTTCCTCCCGTTTGTAAGCACTCATTACAAAACAGCAGCCTTTTACAAATGAGAATCGTTATATAAATATCTCCGGAACCATGGACTCCCGTAGTCAAGGTTAGATCAGTAGCAACTCGAGGTGTCATGGCATCTGTTTTGATTATTGTTCAATGAAAATATTACCGTTAAAGCCATTATTTCCCATCCTTTTTTGAAAATTGAAGAGACCAAAGCATCCGTAACTTTCGTGACGTCATCAAAATAATCCCCGTATGTTTCATTCCAAAAATAGAATCAGACGCCATGACGCCTCCGCGATTGCTACTGATCTAGCTCTCCCGTCATTCCAGGGCGCCTGCTCCTCAAAACACACCCTCAGGAGTTACTCGCGCCCACTTTGAGAACCACTCCATTTGGTAATCATCCACTGAAAAAACTCCCTTATCAATTTACCTAATTAGTGCTGCGAAGAGCAAGGACTTAAAATGATGATCAATAGTTTATACTGCAAGAGGCCTTCTGGTTCCATCGGTTGTGATGAAAGACCAGGAAGTGACATCGAAATGAATAGGAAACCATGGAATTCCAAATCAGCAGAACTTGTGCGGCATGAGACAGTAATGAGAACAATTAAGCTATTGTACATGGCAGCTGTGCAGCTCTGTCTTTTATCGTGACTCATACGGTTGCAATCATTATTATTAGCAAATGTTACTGATACTTTTCCCGTGCGCAAAAAATACCTCTGAATCATTCTTTCTAGAATTACAATACAGGCTCTAGTATGTTGCAATACTACCAAAATATATGTAAATGGTCCCATTCGTCATCTCACTTGCCTGGATTAGCACTAAAGCTCAGCGACGGAGTGACAATGACCAAAAAATGTCACATTACCAGTGCTCTGCCGCCGCGACGTGACTCCCGGTGCCGCAGTCCGCTCCCAGACGCTTGCTTGGCGACGCCTGGGAGCGGCTTGGTTTGCTTGCCTCGCTTGGGGAGACTTTGGCTTGGACTGCTTGCCCGGGGGCCTCTTTGGGGCCTCCTTGAGATGGGTGATTTTGAACTAATATGTGTAAACAAATAAACATATATATATATATATACATATATATATGTATATATATATATATATATATATATATATATATATATATATATATATACACGTGTGTATATATATACATAGATATATGTGTATATACATATTTATACACATGTCTGTGTATACATAAATTATATATGTATATATATATTATATGTATATATATACACATACAAGTATATATACATAAATAAATATAAATATGTATATACACATGCATATATATATATATATATATATATATATATATATATATATATATATATACATACATACATACATGTATATATACATAATATAATGGTTATACATAATATTTAGAAACATGCAAAAGAATGGTAAACGAACAAAAAAGGGGGTGTTTATGGTGAAGAACAGTGTAGCGGGTAAAGGAGGAGGTTGCTGTTTTTTTTCAGCTCTGGTTGCATCTTTTTTTTTTTATCAGGAGGGATTCTGGGGTGATGAGGTCTAGGTGGGAAAAGTGAAATGGCAAAGTACTAAAGTATTGTGAATGTTCTCTTATTGCCGAGAAGGATGCTTTGTTCAGCGGGAGGCCAGTCCTAAAAGAATAAAATCAACAGATAATAGATTTCAGCAAAGTTAGATTATTGTTGTTCCTTAATGACAGTAGTATATATTTTTTCATCTGTCTAGTAATTTCACGCTTAAATTTAAGACTGAACTCCATGTAATCTTAGAAGGATGATGATGATGATGATGATGATGATGATGATGATGATGATACGAGCACTAGAAAAAAAAATCCTGAAAATTCAAGGAATAGAGTAATCTGGTGAGATCCTTCTCCTCAAGCCTCTCTGGGCACGAGGATAGTGCCGTTCACTTCATTGTGGATCAACTAAGGCGAGGGAGAATCTGGGGACGTTTCACTTGGAACGAAGAGGAGGACATTCGCCGTCGACCTTAGCCTGAACATGTTATTTCAAGTCTTGGAGCTAGAGATTCTGGAGCAATCTGTCCCCGATAAGGTACTGAATCTCGAGCCCGAGAAGGACGCCACCTCGGTTCACGATCCTGAGAAGGAAGTGGATTATGATGCCTAAGGACCTTCTCCTCAATCCTCTCTGCGAACCAGGATAGTGCGGTTCACTTCATTGCGGATCAACTAAGGCTAGAGTTGGAGTCACTCCTGCGAGAATCTGGGGACGTGTCACCTGGAACGAAGAGGGCATTCGCCAGAACTATTCCTTCACCCAGAAATTCTGGAGCAGCCTCTCTCCGATGAGATACTTAATCTTTAGCTGGAGCCTGAGATGGTCCAGAAGCCTGAGAAGGAAGGCCAAGAAGCCTGAGAACGGTGAATTGGTCAGGCACAGTTGCGAAGTAAATGAGGAAACTGCCTCGCTCACAACGCAAAGATAATGATGATAATAAAATAGTAATTATAATATCATTGATAATGATACTATTAATGATAATATTATCCTATTCATAGGGATACTAATCATAATGATAATTATGATAATAATAATAGTATTTATAATACCAATGATAATGATACTATTAATGATAATCTGATTATCCTATTGATAACGATAGTGAAAATAATATATAATATATATATACATATATATATATATATATATATATATATATATATATATATATATATATATATATATATATACACACACACACACACATGCGCTAGCAAGAGCTAGCGCATGTGTTTGTGTTTGTTTGTTTGTGTGTGTGATAGTACTGATAATCGTAATGATAATAACGATAATATAGCAATAATAATAATGATGACAACAAGACAGAGAGAGAGATAGAAAAAGAGAAAACAACATAAATCTCTATACTCAGATTTCTTTAACATGCTTATTCTATTTCGCATTTGATAACATTGTGTTCCATAAGGGCGAAGACCTAAGAGCGCAAAGCGTAGCCAGGATATCAAGCGACAATATTGAGAATAAGACACTGGCGGCTACTCAACTAACATCTTTCTTCGATGAATTTTGCAAGACCAATCAGCTAGCATCGACGTTACTGCACCACGAAATCCCAGACCATTTCACATATAACATTAAGAATGGAACATGGGTTGAACGCTCACCATAATTAAGAACATGAAAGCACCTGGAACGATATATTTCAGGATGTTCAAACATAGGTTTGTGAACCCGGAAGTTAACAAAGTTTGGGATCACATGGTAGTCTTTGCTAAAGTCTATATTATTTCCTCTTGATTCCATTTGTATGACAAGGTTAATTAATATAAATGTGGAAATAGAATACGTAAAGTAAACACAGTTCACAGAAAAAAAACTCAGATGTTTTCCTATCACTTCTACAAACCCTTAAGAATGACAATACTATTGTAATTACCAAATCAGACAAGGGACGAGTTGCTATTTTAAACAAATGTGATTATAAACAGAAGCTGATGGCTATTCTCAATGACCAAACAAAATCCAAACAAATCACGACTAAAATTTCCACCCATCTGCTATATTTCGAAGACAAACTAGTAGACTACTTCGCACTATCAAATCATCTATTAATGCAAACACCTACAACTCTAATGACTTCCGGATCCAAACTTGATGTACTTTATGGACTTCCCAAAGCCCACAAACCTAACAATTCTTTAAGACCTATTATTTCCTCTATTAGCACTTTCAATTACAACAATGCAAAATTTCCTGTTCCCATCACCTCCCCTATAACATCTTATCAATATACTAATGACAGTTCCACATCTTTTGTTAAAGAAATCACGTCTTTAAACTACCAACAACCCGTCACAATGGCGAGTTTTGATGTCGAATCGTTATTCACAAACGTGCCTCTACAAGAGACTACGGAATTAATAGCTAACAGCCTGGACAATATTTATCTTGGCAAATTTAGATTGGATATAATTACCTTTAAAAATTACTGGAAATCACAGCCTATCATTCAGGTTTTACGTTTGATGATTGTATACGTAAAGAGATGGTGTAGTCATGGGCTCTGCAATTAACCCCTCCTATGCTAATGCATTTCTAAGTCATCATGAAAAAAAAAAGAAGTTGCTACAACACTGCCCGCCTGAATTCAAACCTGTACATCGACACGTTTCTGCTCTTTAAACACCCTTCATACGTTAATCTTCTTCTAGGTTATCTAAATTCCAAACACCCCAGTATCAAATTTACCTGTGAATTGCAAAAGGACAACCAATTGACTTTTTTTTAGATACTATGGTCACCAAGAACAATAGTATCTTCCTGATAGCATTTACTGTAAACCAACTTTCACCGGCATAGGCCTACACTTTCTCAGTCTTTCCCATGTACTTACAAAATCAACAGCGTTAAAACTCTTATTATAACTAGAGCCTGCACTTTATGCAGCACCTAGACCGCCTTTCATAATGAAAAACTTCTTTGCAGCAGATGTTTACTCATTACAGTTCGATAAAATTACCCAAACTTTTCTGTGCAAGAAATTCCCCAATCAACAAATTGTCCCTACTGTTGAAAGATCATACCTATGGGGGAGGGAGGGAGGGAGGGAGGGCGGGAGATAGAGATAGAGATAGAGATAGAGATGGAGATGGAGAGAGAGAGAGAGAGAGAGAGAGAGAGAGAGAGAGAGAGAGAGAGAGAGAGAGAGAGAGAGAGAGAGAGAAAGAAGGAAAAAGAGAAAGAGAGAGAGAGAGAGAGAAAGAAGGAAAAAGAGAAAGCGAGAGAGAGAGAGACAGAAAAAGAGAGAGGAAGAGAGACAGAGAGAGAGAGAGAGAGAGAGACAGAGAGAGAGAGAGAGAGAGAGAGAGAGAGAGAGAGAGGTATATTCCCTACCATGGAAAGAGACCATAGGTATGTTCAACTACCCTATATGAGTGATTTAAGCTATGAAATTAGGAAACATTAAAAAAACCTCTTGCATAATAGTGACCCCACGATTAGGTATATTTTTGTTTTCAATAACACCAACACGATAGGGAAGTTCTTAAATCACAGTTCTGGCATGTGTTCTAACGTGGTATACTAATTTACCTGTTGTAACTGCCAAGCTCGGTACGTAGGGTCAACAACGTAACCACAGCAACCTTCTATTTTACCTGCTACACTGTTCATCACCTAAACACCCTCTTTTTGTTTCGTTTACCATTATTTTGTATATTTCTAAATATGTTTTGTATAAATTCCCATTGTATTCAGGCATTTTGTACGTATATTCTGTTTATATTACTATCATATTTCTGTTTACTTTGTTTCTTACGTTATTGTAAAACCAGAACAATTTAGTATATTTACATAGTTTAATGACTATGAGATGAGATTCTTCACGGCCGTATTTAAGTACCTCTTCATATATATATATATATATATATATATATATATATATATATATATATATATATGTCTGTATGTATGTATATACATATATCCATGTTTATATGTATATATATATCTGTATATCTATCTTTCCATCTGTGATATAATATATATATAGCTAGATATGTATATAGAGAGATACTTAGATATACATATATACATATATATGTATGCTCACATATATACATATATATATGTATGCTCACACACACACACACACACACACACACACACACACACACACACACACACACACACACACACACATATATATATATATATATATATATATATATATATATATATATTTATAGATAGATAGATATAATACACACAAAACGTCACACACACGCATGCGCACACACACAAACATATATATATGTGTGTGTTTATACACATGTTTATCTATACGCACACATGCATACATACATACATACACACACACACACACACACACACACACACACACACACACACACATATATATATATATATATATACATATTGTGTGTATGTGTACGTGTACATATATGTATAATAATATAGACATATGCATATACATAAATTATATACATATATGTGCGTAAGTGTATGTGTGTGTGTGCACACACACGCGCACGCGCATATGTACACACATTTGTGAGTGTGTATGTGCTTACATATACGATAGTGTGTATATATATACATATATACATACATACATACATACATACATACATAAATATATATATACATATATACATACATACATACATATATATATATATATATATATATATATATATATATATATATATATATACTATTATATGTTTATATATACACAAACACATTTGTGTGTGTGTGTATGTGTGTGCATACATGGATGTGTTGTTTCCGCTACTTCCTTTGCTTCTGCTTGATCCAAATATTTCCCATAAGCTAGATTTTATCTATGAAATGACGTAATATCAAACGCAATATAATTTATGCAGAGGACGTAGCCCGATTATTCACTGTGAACCAACGATGAATAATGAGACGGCGAATAGCGTTTTCAGAGAGATTCCTGGTATCATATACACACCCCAGCTCGACTCACCCGAGTTAAAGGGTCCGAGGAAGTGTAGTGTAAACCAATTGGCTTCGGAAGTTTACCTTTGGTTTTATTTGTAGAATATCTTGCATCCTTTTCCCCTGGTCCGCTGTCGCCTTTTTCTTTCACGACTTTGGGGGGGTCTGTTATTTCTGAAAATTGTTTAGGCTCGACGTCGATGGCGCTGCTGAAGTGTACCATTTGTACAGAGATTGCTATACAGTCAAAATTCTACTTTAGTCCCTAACTAACTATAATCACTTCTTCTTTTATAGGGTTTTAGACCATTTTTTAGTCTATATTCCCTAACTATAATCACTTGCATAACATATCACGACTCGCTTGTGCGTTCAGGGACCAGCTACTGAAATCCGCTTAACTTCGGGGTAAGAACGAGCCTGTTGGGTTTAAACGCAGCTCTCATAATAGCCATTAGGTTTGTCATCTAGTAATGTGTTCACGTTAAATCGCCCTAATGCTCATCAAAACAAGCAAGAACTTATTGATAAACGCCCTAAATCGACATTGTGATGCAAACAAGATTATCATAATCAGCTACTGAATCAGTTCCTATCCACGCTGATAGAGAGATCCGCACAGTGCAAGTAAATATACGTTTTCCTCGGGAGGTATTTTGTCATTGGTATGATTCCATTATTCCATAAGAGGTTTACTTGCTATATGGCGATGGTTTTAAAAACATTAGGTCTGGTTTTCAATTCATAAATTCCCGTGGTGAGTGAAGGCGTGTAAAATCAGCAAAATCAGAGGCATCTGAGATGGAAAAAAGTGCAGAAGTTCGTCTGAAAAGATTGGAAACTGATTGTAAGATAGCCATACGTCTAGAGCCCTGTGGGTAGCATCTCAATCTGCATGCCCGCAGCTCCCACTGGTCTAAAGGGAAAGGAAAAGTATTTGCCCCTACCTAATAAGAGGAAAGAGACGCTATGATACTGCGCAGCATAACATGGTGTTATATTCCGGTACACGCGGCATACTACTGTGTTTCTACATTAACCCTGGAAAAAATTGTATTTCATGGATTCATACTCTATTACAAGGCCAGTCGTTATAAACTCCAGGGAAGGCAACTGATCCGTCGGGTTTATTTGACAACCTCCACGCGTACAAGAGAAAAAAGTCCTTTTGAAACACGGCTCAAAGATCACAGAACCGATAGGGTCTTATCAGCCACAGTGATCGCAGATTCCCAAAGGATGGCGTGCTTCGCAGATTCGGAAACTTGGTTTTGTTGTCATTTTTCGAGACGTGTCCGAGTCTCATTCCATATACGACATGAGAGCCACGCACCGAAGGCTGAATGGGGATCGAAAGCTGAATGGGGAGGAACCGAAGTCAGCTGAGACTCCCATATATTCATCCAAATACATAACACGCCAATACTAATAATAAAAGACAGAAGGGTGGAAAGGGGAGATGAAAGGAGTGAGCACAAAGGAAAATGAAAACAGAGTGGGGGAATATGAATAATCTTGCGATACAATGGCAGCTTTGGTTGTTATGACATAGTGAGGGATTATTTTCCTGGGAGAAATCACATGCGTGCTTTCTTTCAGAGAAATAAGTAATTCATCAGTGGAGATCATGCGGAAATAGGCGAGGGAAAATGTCAAAACTGCATCAGACTGAAATACCTGGATCAGTCTTATGAAAACAATAGAATGGTTTAGCATTAACGACCGAGTTTCTCTGGATATTTTTCCTAAACAACGGTGGGGAGGGGAATAATATTTACATCGGAAGCCAGTATAGCTCTCCCTCTGAACTGTTGCCAAGCACTGCGCGGACTAGTGGCGGGAGAGAGTCTATAGCCGAGTCGTATTTTCTCGACAGCGAAATCCCTAATGATGCTGCTGAAATTATTCACCTTGCAACCTCCCTTTCAGTGCTTAAAGACGCCAGATCTGTCCAGCAAACGAATTAAACTATTATGGTGATGAAGAAAGAAAATCCTGGTCCCGCTCTCAAGAAATTAAAACATAAATTTCGTTATCCGGATCGCTAGGAAGTTGAAAAATGTTTTTTTTTTCATTTTATTAATCGGACCAAAGCAAGTACCTAATTATATTGAATTCTCACTCCCAATTCCCTCAATAAGTTGAATTGATATATTTAATTGGTAAATGTTAGTCCAAAGTTATTCAGACAGAATGTTCATTATATTGACTCATCAGAACGATATAAAACGCTTGTTGTCTGCACTTTATTCAGGACTGAACAATTGGACATCAGAGAAGAGAGAGAGAGAGAGAGAGAGAGAGAGAGAGAGAGAGAGAGAGAGAAGAGAGAAGAGAGAAGAGAGAAGAGAGAGAGAGAGAGAGAAAGAGAAAGAGAAAGAGAAAGAGAAAGAGAAAGAGAAAGAGAAAGAAAGAGAAAGAGAAAGAGAAAGAGAAAGAGAAAGAGAAAGAGAAAGAGAAGAGAGGGAGAGGGAGAATGGGAAGAGGGAGAAAAAAGTTCAGCCAATGAATTTTCCAAATACGAAAATTTATATGCTTCTCGTTCATGAAACTGGTTTTTCAATTCATAACGAACCGATCTTCCATTTTCAGCAGTTTAGAACCATTTTGTTCCTCAAATGCTGAAGTTTGAAATGCAATATGACCAGCAGAGGAATTCAGGTTATATTTTACTCAGACGGGACAGGATTCTATCCCTTAACAAAAGAATCCTAAATTAATTCACACTAAGCTTCTCAAAAACATCACTTAGATTTTCTCATATCTTGGAATCCAATTTCTTACTGTTTTTGTTCCGTTATTACATAGAGTTACATACAAACGATCATTTTACTTCTGTTACGCATTTCGCCTGTGTGTGTGTGTGTGTTTGTTTGTGTGTGTCTGTGTGTGTGTGTGTGTGTGTGTCTGTGTGTGTGTGTGTGTGTGTGTGTGTGTGTGTGTGTGTGTGTGTGTATTTGCGTGTGTGTGTGAGTATGTGTGTGCGTATGTGAGTATTTGTGTGTGTGTGTGTATTTGTGTGAGTGTATGTGGCTTCGTGCACCTGTGTCTTGTGTATGAAGATGTACACATGGAACTAATGGTAATGATTAAAACGTAATTACTGTACTTATATTTTTTTTCCTGTTCCCGACTCGGATATTATTCGCAAGTGATGCTGAATACGGTCTAGCAGTGTAAGCAAATTTATTTCGTATACAGTTGATTAGTTATTTTCACCTGCTGAACGTCTCCACTCGGTGAATTGGACTATTAACTGATACTAAAATTAGTAAACGTACATTGCCTTAAGAAAATGACAACGTTTCATCTAGGTACAAACCCTATTATATTCATTAGGCGATAATATAACCATTTTACGATTTACCCCTTTGTGGAACCAACTCCTGAAAATAAAAGTATGCTATATGCAATTCCTCTGTACCCGCAAAACATGAGGCAAAGTCATTACTGGAACAGATTCACCGAAAAAGTTTTCCTTCTGTGCGTCGCTAGACTCTACTCGGCCATTCTAGACATGCGTTACTGAAGTCCTTGGGGGGTCTCATCTCGTAGGATATTGATCGCCTCGCATACGTCATACATCTGCTGCATGATTCGCAAGCTTTTGAAAATACATGACAAACAGTTGTATTGGATCTAACAAACACCGAGCACGTGAATAGTAATTGAACTTTGTTGAACTAAACGTTCTTGTACCGTAGCAGGATTTTGTTCCGGTCTAGAATGGTTTGGAATATTCGTTGTAGGATAGTGCGGAAAATAGTTTGGGCCACTGTGATGAAGTATTTTCGTAAACTATAATCCTGCTTATAATTTTTGTGATGAAAAATAGAATATATCACATAGTAAAAGTGAAGCAATTAAATGGGTTGATAAAGTTACCCATTTTCCAAATCTTTTCGGACACAGCCTAAACGAAAATCAGTGGTTTAGAGAGAGAAAAATAAAAGTATAATAAGTAATATATCTCCACTTCCCAAAATCACAGGCACTCACACTCCTGCTACAAATTAACATATTCAAAAGCAACAAAAAAGTAATAATAGATAAGCTAAAAAAAACATCAAAGTTTGTGACCCTATATATAAGGCCGTACCGTACAGTGCTGTGCCGTTTGTCTGCATAGCCATGTACCGTACCGCGATCAGAGCCACCTAGCGGCCGAAAAAACAACCAGAAGGAGAAGACGAGAAGACAACAAGTGACCCAGTCGAGGAGAAATTCGGACGCGAATACGTACTAATTTATTAATTTCATCTCGGATTCATTCGGGTGAGTCAATTTTCTCGGTTTGTTAGATTAGTTAGGAGTAAGTTCTGGGGTTTCAGAAAGGCTGGAAGAGAGAAATAAGGGTGTGATGAACGAAGGAAAAGGCGAACAGGGGAATGACAACAGGAAGACTCGAATCCAGGAAATTTAGGAGAATGACGTAGTTTGCGCGATTTATAACCGGAAACGCCAGTATTTCATAACTGATTTGCCAGAAAATATTTGTAAAACATACTCAGTTAGAATTCGAAGGTTCCACACAAGCACTTCAAAGTTTTCATTATTATTATTATTATTTCGGGTTGGGGGTGGGTGGGGGGGGAGGAGGGGATTTTACCCAAAAGAAAGTATATCCCTTATATATACACCGATTTTGCGAGAACCACGTAGCCAGCTGTGATTCTCTCTAGGGAAACGGAAATTTAAAGTGGTGCAACACATCGTAAATTCAATGTCATGTGATCATGATTTCTGACGTTTCCCAGTTGCAGTGATTGCAAAGACCTCGGGTGATTGCAGACGTCTCTGTTTCACTAAAGTGTTTGTGCTGGATTTTCACTCGGTTTTCGAAAAGAAAATTGATTGTATAATAATAAACTTTGGATTCAGTGAAGTTTACCCATATTGAGACTAAATATATCTAAGGTGAAGGTTTACAGATAATGTTTTTGATTTCCAGAAATGGATCTGTGAGGTTTTATGACAATTTCATTTGAGCAGGTGTCTTGAGAGTGTGGCAAGTGTATGTTATGTATTGTGTAATATGTATACATATGGTGTAATCAGGAAGGTGATCTGTTGAGGAGAGAGGGAGAGAGAGAGAACTTGGGAAATGATTGCATAACCTACCCTGACCTTGCTAAGGATCAGTACCTCTTACCTCTTAGGAGCCCCGGCCATGCCTAGAAGGGAATCAAATGTGAATTTGCTCTGAAGGCTCGGTGGTCATATTATTCAGAATTTCATCAAGCTTTCTCTTCCATTTCTTTCCTACTATCAGGCTTCATGCCAAGCCTCATGTTCCTTTCAAGTTACACCACTGTTAGGGTAGTAACAGTTATTGGCAGCAAGCCAGATGTCTCCCAGAATTATTTGCTCGGAAAATCTGTACGGGATGGCTGCACTAAGTTCGATGTTATTGTAGAGGACAAAAAGTAAAAGAGGTTGGTACAAGAAATAATCTGCAGACACGAATGGTAACACCACAAATAAAGGAAAAAAATCACGAAAAGCGTCGCTTGCAGACTAAGTCCACTCGGCGAGAAAGAACAAGTTGCCGCGCAGCTCGCCTGCCGTCTTCTGCCCTACTGTGCACCTACGTCACCACTACCTCATGACCAATCAGGAGGCGGCAGTTTAGCAGAGATTTTTAATTGCTCATTCAATTGGAATCATCCTAAATGAAAGAAAGTGTGAAAAGTGCAGTGCAATTTTCTGAACTGGATCAGCTCAATCTTGCCGTGCATATCAAGGTGTAGAGAATTTTGCTCTGAGAATTCAGTTAGCATAGGATAAGGCATAGATATTTATAACTTTTAAACACATTGGTTAAAATGCTCCCTCTCCCTCTAAGAGAGTGGTATATATGCACATAAAATATAAATTACAAACCTTGGGACTTTGACACTTTGATAAGAAATTGGCATACTCTACAAGAATATCATCTTCAATTTGCGATACCTTAGTGCATCTATGTCATAAAGATTAACCAATATTTCTTTAAAATATGATGATGTATATGAGAATACTCATGTGATTCCTAGGACCTCACTCGGATGGCACCTTGTTTGTTTATATGGGCAGTATGTTTGTTACCTTGGTTACGTGATAGGGTCAAACTATTTGCATACAGAAAGTTCATATGGAAATGCGAAAATTGATGGAAAAAGTGCTAGTGTGATAGGGCCAATAGTGTTGTTTTTGTGTTATCTCAGTATGATCCATGCTTCATGATATACTGAAATGAAAATATAGATGATGGCCTTACAAGGATGGAAAAACTATTATTTTGTAGAGAGTAAAAGTAGGTCCATAATTGGGTAATTCTTTCAAAGACAAATGCGTCTATTTTCCGCAGAAAAATACTATCTTCTAAGAGAAATATGTATGTACAGTAGATATATTGTGATTTTAAATGGTGCCCCTGTCAGAGACATCCCCTACTCAAGCCAGCAATGTTGGGTGGTCCCGAGGGGAATCGGGGGGTTAGGGGGGATTTCATTCATTGCAGGCATGTTAAAGAGCAAAAGAAAATGAAAAAATAAAATTCCGAGGCAATAATCGCATTTCATATGATAGAGAAAGTGGAAAATGGAAAATCCTGTGAAGATTTGGCCACAGAAGATTGAACACTGTGTTGTGTGAACAAACGAGTGAACAAACCTTATCGTAAATGCTCAAATGATCAGAAAGAATGATGAGTGAACCAAAAACCTTCCTATCCCAGGGGCATTGCCCCCGGACCCCCTCCCAATCACCATGCATCCCTAATGGGGGCTCTGCCCCTAGACCCCTATAGTCTTAATATGATAATTTCAAAACATGCCTATCTAGTCACCTACCATTTTTACCTTTAATGGATGGAGGATAAAGTTTAGCTTCTGTCAAGAGGAACTGGTGGAAACACTTGTTTGTATCATGAATAATCAATCAATTCTGCTCTTATTTCCACATTTCTCATAATTCGTAGGTTTACTTTGCAGACTGTGACTTGCGTAAATGTCCATGACTTTCAAAGAATTCCACTATATTGTCTTAAAAAGACCATGGCTAAGATCACATTCAGTACAAAACATATGAGTGATTGTCAAAGATTAGTTAAGGAACTGTCAGATATCCCAGTTGGGAGAATGCACTTGCACTAAAAAGATGTTATAACAAAATGTCCAAAATAATTCATAACAGGCATATTTTGTTTTTTATGATATTGCATAAAAGCACAAGATACTCAAACATAGACGAGTAGATAGGATCAAATAGGAAAAAAAAAAATTCACAAGTGCTTAGTAGCACTAGTTGGCAGGTCACAATAATGAATTGTGTGGCCAGTTTACTATATGATACTGCGGAGTAAACGTATAGAGCAACTGTGTGGATTGTGTGCTTTGTATTACATGATTCCACACAGTTTAATCAGTACAGGGGCATATAAATGCTAATTATACTATAGTACATCAGTTTTTTTTTTCAACATTCACACCAGTTGACTCATAAAAAGTACTTATTAAATGACTTGCTGAACATATTCTTGGACACTCGCAAATCCGTATGAATTTCTTGAAAGTACACACACAAAAAAAACATAATATGCTCTATACTAATAGATCTTTAAAGGCCTTGGCCCTTCTCAAAGTCAACTGGCAACTACAGTAACATGTCTCAACATTCTTCTGTGAAGTATGAATTGTTGCACAGTAATTTCCTCTTTGATTACCATACATAGCACAACATCAAATACAATAACTAGAAAAAAGTGGTAAACATGTATAGCGCTTTGTGGTGCATAAGTAAATGTCAAGGGGCAAACTGGTAGGGGTGTCTCCATGCTAAGGGGACTAGTCCTATAATTTTTAAACAGATATTCAAGATAATTAATACTCATCAGCATGGTTACAGTAAGCTATGTATCTTTTCTTAAGCTCAGCTGAATATGTAAGACACTTAGACTTTACAGTTGAAAGTTAAAAAATGTGTATTGTTTGGATAGGTGTTGAGTATTAAGTCAGAGTGGTTGGGTGTTGAACTCAGTCATGTCATGTTGGTTAAATTTAAGACCAGCTGTTTGTAGGCACAATACTATGACATCAGTTTCATGGCATGTCAAAACTCTTAAATGTCTAGTTTGAAGTTTATTAATGCCTAAATACTTTTACTTGTTTAGAAAATATTTTAAGGATTAGCTTGCCCAATGATTGTGCATAGTTTCTGATGCATATGTTAAATTCCAGCAGTTTTATGGCCAAAACTAACAGTACTGCCAAATTGTTAGATTGTAGTGAATTGTTAAGTTTTCTTTCATGCATGCCATATATTATAGTAGTTGTCTTCTGGTTAGTTGATTTTTTTTCTTTGCACATTATATCATATTGTGCCCTCCCACCTCAGCAATCCTCAACAAATATATTCTATTTGTTTAAACAAATTCTACCATAGTGAAGTGTTTACCTTACAGAAAGCAAAGGATGCTAAAAGCTTAGTTTCAAAATTTGAACAGGTTCTTGCTCATGGGATTGAACATATGTCAGAACATGAGATTTTGCAACTGTAGAAAATAAATATAAAGTCTTAGTTTGGAAGTGATAATATGATACTTAAATTGGAAAATCATAATCTGATACTTCCCTTAATGTGCTAATTGGGCATCTATTGGCTTTTGCTAAAGCTCATTTTTGCCTGTCATTTTGTGGACTTTGGCTGTCCTTATTTGCATGTCATTTTGTAGACTTTGGCTATACCATATGTTGCTGGTTGTTCTATTTCCTTTGGCTTTACCTCACATTTGCAGGTTGTTCTGCATTCCTCGGATATATCTCATGTTTCCCAGTTGTTCTGTGGGCTTTGGCTATATCTTAGTATACCCTATTCTAGCATTCTATATACTTTAGCTATTACCTTATGTTTGGTTGTCATAGCAGTATAAGTCAGAACTAGAAATAAATATCTTTTTGAGAATAATATTTCAGTATTTGGTTTGATTACAAAGAAAAAAAGATAAGTGCGTGTTCAGAAAATATCAGAATGTTAA
Source organism: Penaeus vannamei (assembly GCF_042767895.1). Classification (NCBI taxonomy): domain Eukaryota; kingdom Metazoa; phylum Arthropoda; class Malacostraca; order Decapoda; family Penaeidae; genus Penaeus; species Penaeus vannamei. The sequence continues at coordinate 5,565,649 of NC_091570.1, forward strand.
AAGGATACTTTTGAAGGTACAGCTGCACAGAAAACTATCATTTGGAGGGTGTGGAAACATTCAATAACAAACAGAACCTTACGTTATGGAAGGGTTTGTATTTTGGGTATCAAATTTGTCTCGTTCTGATTCATGTCTCGAGTAGTAGTTCTGGAATTCATATGGGTCCACTGTGAAATGATGATTTTATTTGTGTAAAGGATGGATTATGCCTTTCAATATTCAGATAAGACACACATACCCAAATGTAGTTGGAAAATCAGGGATAACAACAGCATCGTAGCATTAATGACTATATTTCAGAAAGTATCATAGCTGGTGTTAGAAAGTTTAGCATGATTTTCTAATGACATTTTATTTGTAGCTGTACCTTCCTTTACAGTTATACTTCGATATTTAAAAGGTGTTTGTTATAGGCAGACATTTGATATTATCATGAAATATATAACTAATACCTTCTACTTAATAAATAAGGATAAACCTAATAAGGTTATATCAGTGTTACAGACCTGTAGACAAGCATATATTTTCACAAACATGTACAAGATTGTAATCAACTTCATAGACTTAAACAAATGCTAATTTTTTCATGCAACACATGGGCATAGCTAATGTAAGGGCTGTTGACCACTGAAACAGTGCAATCTACTCAAGAGCATTTAAAATACAGTGGTAGTAAGTGTCTGAAGCACCCTCTCAAACAACACAAGCAATTATAATTTTTGTCACAGCTAAATGATGAAGTTCATAAAGAAATTTTGTGTGCTAGGCTTCTGCCTAGAAACAGCGAGGCTTACACAACAAATATGGGAGACATTTGTGGACTTATCCTGCCATAGCTAATCAAGTGGATAGTTCATGTTGTGCAGGAAAGTCATTGACAGTTTTTTTTTTCTGCATTACAAAACAAAAATTAAAGATCTTGTATTTGACATGCCTTGTTCTGTTACAGTTGTAATCTGTCCCACAGCGAATGAAACATTCACATAGATATGTACAGCATTTCATCTGCTCATGTAGAAAGGGCCTGACTTATAGATTTTTTCTTCTTTTCTTAATTACTTCCCCCACCGTCACTGACTCTTATGGTCGTATGCTTAGAGACATTGTGGAATACATTCTTTGATGCACAAAATCCTCTGCTAAGGAATAATACCACAAAAAATCAACCAATATACCAGAATAGTGCAAGAGGATAAGAACACTGTATTTTTTAAACTGACAGTCCCAAAGTTACGTTCAGACATCCTACAATATTGAAGATTCTTGTATAAGAAAGTTGTGTTAAGAACTGCTTTGTGTTGCACAATTTTTTTAAGCTTGTGGCCATTACAAGCACTCATTCCTCCCATAGACCATGCAAGTTAAAAACACATTATCACAGCACATTATAGAAACAAGGAAGTCTTCATATACCCAGTTTAAGCAAACACCTCACAAAAGTATGCAAATGCAGACACTGGCACTTACAGCCAGATCTTCACTCCTTATCCCAAACAACCTACCTTACATGAGAAATATTGTATGATATATAGAAAAGAAAAAATAGATAACATATATATTGTTTAATTGAGAGATAGTTTGTATTTTTCCTTAAAAAAATATTTGTTTTGGAAATGGAATAAGGAAAATGAAGTATATGATATGTACATTTTTAAAAGAGTATTGTAAGGTCTGATATGGCAGATATCCAACCATCTCTTAGTACAGTTCATGGGTGTCGACTGGGGAAAACTTACAAGAATCGTCCAAAAAGTTAGATTGAATAGCTTTCGTATGCAGAGGGTATGATGCCGGCCTTGCTCGATGCAAAAGTGAACTTTGTGTTTTACATGGGGTCTTGGTCTGGTGATTAGTTCTTCATTCTGTATAATATTTCATACTCACTACAGAATGTTGCTTTCCACCCTTTCTCTGAAGTTATTTTAGTGGAGTAAATGCATGGACTGGAGTACAGTGGGAGAGTAAGCAGATTAGAGACTGTAATCAGAGTGATTAATAATGTTTATCTTATCTGAGATAAGGATGAGAGATGAGGTGACCATTATTTTCCCCTATTTCTTGAAATGAAGAAATAAACCACAAAAGAGTTAGAAATTTGGTTAAACCTTACATGTATTGCTCAGAAAGATGAAAGAATATACATGAAAATAGATTTTTTCCTTCAGAAGTTTAATGCCTAATAAACTTTTAAAGCTGTTGGTAGCATGTTATAACCCAATAATTGCTAAATTCAAAGTTCGCAAATAGCCAATAATGTGGGTTCTTGGCTTGCATTAGCAATATCCCCTGTTTGCACCTAGCTTTTTCCTATTCCAATCACAATATTAGGCACCTAATAGATTATAAAAAAAAAGTTTCTGTTCACTTTAAGTGCCTACATCTAATAGTGACACCAAACAAATGAAGTTGTGAGTGTTTGAAATAGACAAGCTCTGTTTGATGAGCCAATGGTGTGGGGTATGCCACAAAATGGTGCCATCTGTGACCAGGTCCACCATAGTCATTGCAAGTTATGCTATCCAAAAGGTTAAACTTGCATTAGCCTGTTGGTGCTGGGAACATTTGTGCACAGCCACAAAAAACATCAAATTTTCACATTTGGCCAAGCCAATTAGATCTTGGGTGTTTGTAGTTCTGAAATTCACACAACTGATATTGCATGTCTCCTGCTAATGTTTCCTAATGGTATAGAGCATTGAATTATCAATTTTTTTTTACAAAGTCGCTGCTACTATAGCAAATGGATAGTTAGACAAACAAAGAGCAATAAAACATATTTCTGTGTATATAAAGTAAAAGGAAAATATACTATTAGATAAATGTGGGAAATAGTATTGTTAAAAGGATACAAGAGGTGTGGGGTTACTTAGGAGGGGGGGTTGTACAAATAAGGTTGCAGAAATAGTTGAATCCGAGTGAATAGAACTTTATTGCAAATTGCCAGTATATATTACAAACATAGTGTTCATATCAAAAAAATTCAGAGAGTCCCGGAAAATATACAATACTATTCATTTTTGTAGATGTTTTTCTTAGACAGCAACCGTACTTATATGTTACTGAAATAATACAAAGTGTATGCATAAATACAACATATTAGAAAGAAGAAATTTTGTTTCAATATTCAATGGCCTTGTAAGATTATAAGGGTCATCCCTTGATATGCCACGTTCTCTCGGGAGGCTTCATATCAGCAAGTAAGGGATAACTTAAATGTTGTTACATACATGGCATATATTATAAGAACTCTTACTTTATACTATGTTAATTCAACTGAGAATTCCAGTGTTTCAGTGTTGACTCACCTTGAAAGAGGTACCAGGTGGTAGCTTTATAACAGATGAGAGGATAGGGGGATAGGGAGTGACTTCAGAGTAGAGTGCTAGAATTACTTCACCAAACTCTATACCTCCCTTGATAAACAGCAATGCTTGAGAAACACAGTTGATTGAGTCAAATGGTAAAATGCTGGCAACATAGGACATATAAAATGAAAAATCACTAAGTGATTAGTGTCAGGTGTTAGGGTTTGATATATTTGAATAAGAGCATGCAAGGGTGCATACACTTGCACAGAGACACACACATGTACATATTTATGTGTGTGTAAATAAAAATGAATTAAATATTCTCATACTCCATGAGCTCCTTAAACATAATTAATGAAAATAGATTAAAATGTTTGTACCGGTACATGCTTCATATTATGCGTATTTGGTACATTTAAATTTTTTATTTTTGATTAAGCCTTTCTTTCATGCAGTTGTGTGTGATAGGGTAATTATAACTACCAATAT